>NC_048311.1:23714023-23936672 GCF_013100865.1 Trachemys scripta elegans
TGCCAAACGTTGCCGACCCCTGATCTATAGTTTGTGTGTATTTCATATCCCTAATACATAAGGCTATGATTTAGTTAAGGGTATTTTTAGTAAAAGTCATGGACAGGACACGGGCAATAAACAAAAATTCACGGCCTGTGACCTTTCCATGACTTATACCTCTGACTAAATCTTGGGGGGATATTGCCTATGTAGAGATCTTTACACTTTCAGGGTATTACATTTTGCTCTTAGATGCTATATTTTTAAAGGACTAGGAGAAAAATGTCTAAAGTGTCTAAATGTCTAAAATGTCTAAAAACTTGGATGCCTGAAGTCAGCCATTTAAATAAGTGTCCTGATTTTTCAGAGGTATGGATATATTGACTTCAATGGAAGCTGCCAGGTACTTAGCCGTTCTAATAAATAGACCACTTTTATTTAGGTGCCTAAAATATAGATTCAGGTGTCTAACATGAGACAACTAAGTTTAAAAGTATTAGTCTTATTATATATTAGATGAAATGCAGTATCACCATTCAATGAAGCATTGGGCAAGCTGCCCCACCGAACACTCACATGGTACATTTATATGTTGAAAAAGATTTACAAATTGGAAGCAGAGTAAAGAGATAATTCTGACTTCTCTCAAAAAAGTATGTTCCTCACTCATAACTCCACCCCCCACCCCATTCCTGATACCCATCTAAAGAAGATACATGAACATGTCTTGGCACTGATACCATGTTGAAGAACTAACATGATGAATGGGGGACGCATCTCTCAATCTAGTCCTGTCTTGTTGTCGTTGTGACTATATTTGTATGATGATGTAAATGGTTAAATGTTCTAGGCCAGAAATGGTGTGTATTTCCTGTTTTCCCTAACAGGCCAACAAACATCTCTTCACTTCTTTCCTTTTCTGAGAATTTTTGCCTTGATTTGATATTGACCTTGGATTTTCTTGATCTACAAAAACCTATGTTTAAGAGGAAATAACCTGTTAATTAACTGTTAATGGGATAGTTGCTGTGCTTAATTTTGCAACAAAGCTCAGTTGTGTTCAATTAAAGGAGATAATTATCAGGTTGCGTTATTCACTGTGGTCTTATAAAACTTACAGTCTCTATTGCATGAAGAAATGTTTATTATTTAAAGGCAAGAAAAGAAAAGAAGGAGTAAGGGAACACAAAACTAATTTTATTATTTAAAGGGCTGGAGTTCTTGCAGAGTGGGGGTAGAGTGCTGAAATACCACAACCATGCTAGAAACAGGCCAGGAATATATAAGCATAAGCACAGTGGGTGGTTCTTTGGCTAAATTTTCCCACAACAGGATATTTATTCTGTTAAAATTTACACACATTGGACAGATCACTATTGTCAGGTTTCTCTCTTGGGAAGCCTTCAGCTATTCCAGTGATGGGCGCCAATAGACACACCTGGATAGACAGTATTTGTAGAGAGAAACTGAAGATGTTTCCTATGGACCAGGCACTGTTCAAACATAGAGCGAGACACAGTTTCTGCTTTGAACAGCTTATAGTCTAAGCAGACAAGACAGATGAAGGGAAAAAGGCACAGAGTAATTATGTGACTTGCCAAAAGTCCCACAGCAGGTAAGCAGCAGAGCCAGGAATAAAACCCTGGTCATCTGCCCTATCCACTAGATGGTGTTGTCCTGTAACCATGTTGCCTTTTTCATGTTGGTTGTGAATTTGATTGCAGTGGATGATAGTCAAAGTCAAAACAATGTTTATTAGTGCTTTTCCACAATTTTGTCCCAGGTTTTAAAATATATATAGTTAATATTAACTCTACCACCTTGAGGAAAATATAGAATAATGGGGACTGTGCAGTCACCTGCAGGCTAGGGGCCCAATTCTTCTCTTACAGGACTGTAAATCAGAAGCAGCAATTTTATAGCCAGTGGAGTTACACTAGTGTAAAACTGATGTGAGAGGAGAATTTAGATGAATATTTTTACATGTCTTCTATTTACCCTTTCCTTTAAATTAATATAATTCCCCATGTCACCTCCACACTCATACCTA
Source organism: Trachemys scripta elegans (assembly GCF_013100865.1). NCBI lineage: Eukaryota > Metazoa > Chordata > Testudines > Emydidae > Trachemys > Trachemys scripta. The sequence goes on from NC_048311.1 coordinate 23,716,056, forward strand.
TCCCTCCCCATTTAACTCCCTTCCCATCACCCTGAATAGTATTTGATCAGCCCCAAAATGTGTGACTTCTTGAAGGAGCCAGCCTGCTTGCACAGTAATTTATATTGGATCACAATGAAAAACACAGGTGTTAAAGTGAGTTAGAGGGCAAGAGAATGTATATTTTTCAATGCATCATTAGCATAATTACAGAAACACCTGTGATGAAGAACTTAAAGCTAATCCACTTTGAACATTTGCAGGATGTCCAACAGCTGACCGTGGCAGGGTGGTTTTGTGCTTGCATTTTTTTTTTATGGCTTCAGTATAAAATATATAATGCTGGTGAAATAATTCTACAAGCATAACAGGCTGCATTAAAGTAGTGAGGAAGATACGTGCAAAAAAAAGTGTGTACTAAAGATTCAAGCCTAGTATCAAATATGGCAGCCTTCCTTACCATAATGATTTGCATTGGCAATATGTGTACTAAAGACCACATCAGGAGCCAACAGTGTGATGGGGAGTGATATATTAATACCGCTATATTTCTACTGCATCCATTCCACAAGCTGATTCTCAGTACAGTGTCAACATATAATATATTTTATATTAGTTTTAGACAGACTATGCTGAAACATCCTGATTTTTTTTTTTTTTTTTTTTTTTTTTTTTTTTCAAAAGATTTGGTAGCTGGCACACTGTGATTTAAAGTGCATTTGCTATGAGAAGGTAGTCAGCATTCCACAAGGTACCACCCATCAATGTAGATAGGTGCCTTGTTAGATTGTAATGTTTCTAGGGCTGTAATTCCCTCTTCCAAAATTGAAATGCAAAATAAATAAATAAATAAAAATCCCTTGTCTTTTCCAATGGGCATTTTCTATGTCTGGTTATTGGATTAATATCCTGAAATCCTTGTAGTTAAACAGTAGAATTGTTTTTTTTTTTTTTTTAAATCTAGGTTAGAACTGAAACTTTGCCAGTTCAGGAGCAGTGGTAGGAATACAATGGATGCATCAATACAACAGGGACTCTTTATTTATTCAACACACAGAGCCTCCTAAGTCTCTGACCACTAAGTGCACTGCATCATACATTATATCCTATACTTGCTAGGTCTCTTCTTAGAGCACCCATCCCTTATTCAGCCAGTCAGTGTTTGAATCATAGTCCTTATTACTGTAGCTTTGCCTGTTTGTATGAACTGCTACTTGTGGGACAAGAGGTTGGTTGTTTGTTTTTTAAGCCCACACATTTCTCATTGCTGATGCTGCCAGCCATCCAGCTGTTGTATTTCTTGCATTGTGACAAAACCACTTTTCTTCAGCAAGAGCATATAATCATTATTACAGTTTCATGTGCCAATACCTCTATGGCAATAAGAAAGCAGAAGTTGATGGGGTAAAACTTGTATTACTGTAGAGATGGTCATGAATTATCAAATTTGGTTTCAGATTAATCTTTGAATGTTTCTGCCATGTGTTCTACTCTAAGCATTTGTAATACATTCATCACTGTGATTTTCAAGGGGTTATACATCTGGGGTGTGTCTGTGAGAATTGAGGTGTTTGGCCCATTATAGACAGTCTACTAGGTCCAGTTCTGAATCTTTATCAGAATATTCCCAAAGTTCAGAAGCTTCCAGATCTGGGATTTCAGTTTGAACCCTTCTCTATGTAATCTGGTCAATGGAGGACTCTGAGTAAAAGCTGTAAACACTACATTTATTTTACCAACCTTCTGCCATTAAAGAAACTCTTAGTCTCTAATTCTTTATTTCCGTCAAGTTTAATGTCCAAACGTTTGGCTGGTTTTGCACTCACATACATCTGACTTCAAATAGGGGCAGCAATGGACCTGCTACTGATTTACACCAGTGTGTGATAAGAGGAGTGACTTCATTTATGTCAATTGAGTTACATCAGTGTAAACCCAATGTTACTGAGACAAAATCTTCACCAGCTGGGCAGAGGATAGTGTTTTATTTTCTTTCTAATTTTAATCAATCCAGGTCTAGGTACACATCCACAGATCCTTTGTATAAATTTCCAAATACATCTCTGCATTGAGTAAACAAGATCACTAGCTAAAAATAATTTAGGAGGGATGTACTACATCTTCCAAATAGACCTTTCTGTTTGTTGTACAGGAGTTGGACTTGGGTTCTGATCCAATCTCTATCACTGACTTGTTGTGTGACCTTGGTTAAGTCACTTAATTCTTCTTTGTAGTGGGTATAATAGTACTTCACCTACTCCTCGGGGGTATAGTGAGGCTAAATTATTTGTTGATCCTTTGTTGTTTTGAGAACCTTATATGAAAGGTGTTATGACAGCAAGATGTTATTTTATTAGGAATGAGACTAGATTGAACTTCACTATGAGCTTCCCCTGAATTTTCAACTTGGAATCCCTGGCCTGAAGCCCAACTTTACAGGTGTGGTTCTGGTCCAGTTTCAGTTTTGGTTTTCTGGTGGCAGTGTTCAGTTAGATTGAGCACATTTTACTCTTACCAAGATAGCTATTTTATTCAGATAAAACTTCCTGTGTGGCTTTCATCTATCAAACTGTTAATGTTCAGATACTAAGGGCCTGATCTGCAAACCCTCTGTGCATGAAATCCCATTGCTTACGTGGCTTAGGACCTCCATTTACATGGGCCTGATCAAAATCCCAGTGAAGTCCATAGGGGAGTATTTCAATTTACTTCCATGCACTTTAGATCAGGCTGTATTTAAATGGCATAGGTTCAAGGTGGATTTTAATCTGTAAGCAATGGCTATCCAAGAGTTGGCTAATTCTACCAGCTGGTCAGCAACAACAGGGGAGAGGCCAGGCTGCTGCTTCCAATTACTGTGAAAAGCACCAGCTTTTTTTTTTTTTCCAGAAACTATTTTCTTTTAAAGAGTGACAAAGTGATATCACTGATGTCATTCAGACAAATGCTTCTTTCCACTCCTCTCCAAGCTTCTCAAGTGTATCTTATCTGTGTATCCTTGTCATGTATTGTCTCTCTATTTTTCTGTCACTTATGAGAACATCCGTTTTTTTTTAAACAAAGAGTTCTCTTCTCACCTCATTTTCTAAATGTCAAAACCATGCATAAAGCCCACTCTTCAGAGGCTGTTTAACATAAGTAACTTTATCAGTGTCCTAATGGAGAATATTTTGGATAGACCACATAACCAATGAAAATGTACTGGAGATTACTGGAACTCAGCAAAACTCAGGTCATAGATCTCATGAAAGGAAAGATTTGATTTGCCAGGCACATTGTAAGATGATGCATGTTTACTGGCACTAGAAGGAAAGTTGACAGAAGAACACAAGGCAGAAAAAGATCTTGGATGGATGATGTGGTATCCTGGGGGATCAAAAGGACTATTCATCCACAAAGATTAGCAGAGAATCGTACCGAAAGGGCTACCATGGTTGCAAACCTCTAGTAATGAAGATGCCTCATAAGAAGAAGAATATAAAACCCTTTAAAAATAGTTGTTTTGTTCTGGGCATGGTAGCTGCATATGCTGTCTTATTGTGTTGCCGAATGTCAGACTCCCATTTCAATTTAAACTTTTTCTGGAGCAGAGAAGAATAGAGCAATTTCCCCCCCTTATACAAATGCACAATAGCATACCCCTTTAAAGCATTATTGTCATCATTAGACTTTCAAAAAAGTAGAATTCAATAACTTTATGAAATCTTTTTCACTGGTTATCAATAGTAATTACTATTACTAATACAGTAATTAATAACGTTCAATGGAACATTAATGGTATTCTCAATATAAGAAGGCAAGGCCTCCAGCAGTCTTCTCTATGGTAAGTTGAATGGCTTTTAAAATGACAATCTGGACAGTAAATGAATGGAACATTTCAATAGAAGCCTGAATGGTAAAATGAATTGAAATTTCAGCATCATCTGAGTGGTATGTTAAGTGGCTGATAGTGACTTTAAAACGAATAGCAAACTGAATGGTATTCATGAGAGTTAGTTGCAAGATATTCCTCAGAATGGAATATGGCACACCAATTTAAATTTTAAAGACTCTCCAGGTTAACTAATTATCTATGTTAAATTATACTACCTGTCTCTCTCCTTTATAAAATCCAAGTAAGTAACTTAATAGCAGAGAACATATTTGAGAACGTATTTGTTAGAGATGGTTGAAAATTTTTCAGTGGAACAGTTTTCTGTCTAAAAAACCATAGTAATACTATGATAGTATCATCAAAATTGAAATATTTAGTGGAAATGTGTCAATTTCAGTGAAACTTTTAATGGTAGACGGTTGAAATGATTAGTTTAGACTTTTTTCATTGTATTTTGTTTCAACTTTTATTTTACATTATAATATATCTTGTTTAGACATTACTGAAACAAAACACCTTTTTGTTTTTTGACATTATGAAAATGGAATGTTTCCATGGTTCCAAATTGAAACTTTTCATTCTAATATGAAAGTTCAATTTGAAATTTCCCACAGAGTGGAACTTGTTTTCAGATGAGCTTTAATCTTTGTACAGTTAGTGACATCCCTTCAATGTTTTATTTAGATCAAATATTTTTGTAACAGACATATTAGAATGCCATTCTTCTCACGTGTTATCTGAGTGGCAGAATGGATTTGATTTTTTTAGGTTCTTATGCCATAGCCAATCACCACTAACCAATCACTGAGCACCTTTCATTTGTGCATGTTTCATTCCTTCTTTCTCTCTCTCCCTCTACATGGAGGAAATGTGCGTGCTAATTGAAACATTTATTTTTTGCAGTGTTAATTTTTTGTTAGTGGTGGCAAGTCAAAGAAATGCACCTTTCACTTGGAACTGAAGGTGGTGAGGTTTCTTTGATCCTGTGGGAGTTTATTCCATGGTCTTGGGCCAACCACTGAGAGAGCTGTGATGACTGGCAAGCTATTTATTTAAAGTGACACCTGAAATACAATGATGCACATTAGCACCAGGGAAGAGTTTGCCATGGTTTTCAGATATTCATCTAATTTGTCTAGTAAATACAGAAAACCAAACTTTTTTTCTTCATTTTAATGGCTGACTAAGAAGATCATTAAGTTAAACATTCATATCTTCTGTAATGATACGTGGCCCTTATCTATTTTGTGTTCCCCCTCTAAAACTCTTTACCAACATAAGCAATTTAGCTCCAATCTGTGTCTATGTGGAGTCCACCTCCGCTTGCATGCTATCAATTGCAGGATTAGGACCTTAGTTTCCCTGGCAAAGCCTGCCTGGAGGCTGGAGCAAGGTATCTCGTGCAGTGAGCACTTTGCTGCTCCTGTAACCTGTTTGAAATTTAACATATAAATGCCTGCCTGGGCTTTTAAACTCCACAACAAAATAGACAGTCTGTCACATGCTTTCGCTGAAGGTGTGTCAGATTGTTAGGCCCTGACCCATGCCTTCTTTTTATAAGGGTGGGTGCTGGGTGCTAACGGAGGCAAGATTTCTTCTCTTTTTGGATAGGTCCTGATTTGCTATTGCCTCCTCCCTTCGCTTCTAGCAGTGGAGGACCAAGTCTTGTTGGTTCCACCAGGATCAAAGCCTGTGTGGCTTCTCTAGGCACTGCTCAGTGGTTTAAACTCACTGTCGCTTTTTCCTTAGCGGGTGTCTCAGGGCGGCAAGGCCTCTAGCATATGGGCAGAGAAGGCATAGTACACCTTGTGTCACTTCCAAATATTCTTGTGTAGAAGGTGAATAATTGTTATACCCATTGTACTGATGAGGAAAGTGAGGCAGACTGAACTATTTCTAGAATGGAACATATGTCAGAGACAGAGTTATGACTCAGGTGTTCTTGTGCTCTGGTCACTAGAGCACAGCTTTTACTATTCTATTCTTTCCTCTTAAATTCTGCTGCATATCATGGATCAGTCTTAGTCTGCTATGACCCCGGCTTGAGTAAAGCACTGAATCATGTGTTTATGTTCATCCCTATTTGGCAAAGAATTTAAGGATTTTTCTATGTGCTTTGCTGAATAATGGTAGGCTTATGCACGTGATTGAAGGTAATGATGTGTTTAAACACTTTGCTAAATGTGGACATATTAGGCAGAATGATTCAATTGTATCTCCATAAAGAGATACAAAAAACCCTATCTTGCACTTTAATTGTACGCTCTCATCTTCAAATCTTTAGAGCTTTAATTCTTCTTTGATTGTATTTAGCTCCCAGATAGCCATTTAAAATGAAAAAAATTGTGTCTGCCACTGTTTCTATGACTTTGCTTGCTATTGTCTGAAACAAAGGAGTTGCAAATAGTTTTTCTTTTATGTTTTCGGGGGAAAAACTCTATGGATTATTGCTGAGCAAATACCTCCATTTTTTTTGGTGAACATTAGCTCAAATGAAAAATCTGAAAATGCTTGGACTGTATTTGCTTTCCATACATAGTCCAGTGAACAAGTTTATTAGCAGGAATTTGCACAGGAAAAAAAGCAATTTCTAGTAAATATCTGAAACCATTCCTGGGAAGTAAATGTCAATCTTGTTGTAAGAAAGATTATTCACACCAGAAACCTGATTCTAAGAGTTATCCTGATGCAATCAGTCCAGAGACTGTAATTGTGATTCTCAATTGCATTGCACCCCGTGCAGTCTAGCTGTACAAAATGAATGTTAAATGCTGTGAAATCAGAACGGTAGTGTTTTGCACTAACTTTCACCTGTTCAATGTAACTACACGAAAGGAAAAGCAGTGAAGACTCAGTCCCCATTGCTTGATCTGGCTACGTATGATGATGAACATGTTCATCTCAACTGCACTTATTTCTCCCATGATTGTGTCCCATTATGCCTCTCCTTAAAGTCAGTTGTGAAGGACCAGAGAGCAGTCTGTCTATAGGCTTTTCCAGAAGACATGAGAATTAGGATAACCAACTTTTGCCACCTGTAAATGACTAGTAAGCATATGGTATATTCAATCAGTGAATTGGCTTTTCAATTTAAGAAAACATTTTTAAAGGAATTTGAAGTGCTACTTTGAAAATCCTACATGATTTTTATTTTATAGCAGAGCCTTATGAGGGGAAAACCCCATAAAACTAAAAGTGAGACACAGGCAATTCTCAGTGCAAAAGCAGGGACAGATTTTGTTATTCTCTGAGATTGACTTGCATAGAGATGCTTTATAAGTTGATCTGAGGGTGGTCCATGATATTTCACTAATGCGCTTGATAAACATTAAATTTAAGTAATTAAAGTTCCCACGGATTCCTCAGGAATTGTTATCTTGCAGGTAGCACAGATAGAAAAGAGACTTAAAGCTAATTTGTTATTGTAAGATAATGCAGGAGAATTACTGTGAATAGCCATGTAGTGTACTCTAGTTTCTCAATATGTGGTTCATGTCACTGTTATACAGCTGCCTATTCAATTTGCTTTCACAGTCTAGAGTTTCTTTTCTTTGCAGAATGAACCGGTTTTCCTCTTTCTTTTTGCTTTTGCTGATGACTGTACAAAATGATTTCTGTGGAATATCCAATATTATAGATTTAGAAACTTAAGAATCCTGGTTTCCACGGACAAACATATTCCTGTAATATTTAGGAAGTTTTTTCTTTAATTCTGTACCAATAATGCTTCTTAAAGTTATGCCTGAAGCTACAGGGGAAATGGAAATGGGGTACCTCAAAGACAATTTACTACACCTCACAGAATTGCTGGTATAACAGATACCATGTTCAACGTTATTTATTTATATGGACTCTGACAGAGTGGATTAGGCCCAGAGGCCCCCTTCTGGAAGCCTGAGGGTCCTGCCACACCCATCCCAGCAAAGGAGTAGTAAAGCTAAGTCCTTCAAGCTGCCTAGAGAGACTGCGCAGGAAGCAGGCAATCAGGAGGAAGCTACACAAGGCTAACTAATCAGAGGGTTGCAGGCTAGTATAACAGAGCTGCAGTGCTGACCAGAGTCAGTTCCTTGCTGAAGCCAGAGGAATGAAATGGTGTTCCAAAGGGACCAGGGCCGGCTTTAGGTACTGTGGGCCTGATTCGAAGAAGCTGCCGCCGAAGTCCCGCCGCTGTCTTCAGCGGCAGCTCAATCGTTGCTGTGGAGGAAGGCCCTCCGCCGAAATGCCGCCGAAGACCGTGGCAATGATTGAGCTGCCGACGATGACAGTGCCGGGACTTTGGCGACAGCTCAACCGGCTGCCGGTGCCTTCGGTGGCACTTCGGCGGAGGGACCTTCCTCCGTGGCAGTGATTGAGCTTCCGCCGAAGACAGTGGTGGGACTTTAGCGGCAGCTCCTTTGGGACGTTGCGGGGCCCTCTTAGGGGCGTGGGGCCCGATTCCGGGGAATCGGCTGAATCACCCTAAAGCCGGCCCTGAAAGGGACTGTAGCACTATGGGCAGCTCAGTGCTAGCAGAGACTGGGGGAATAAGAGAGAGCTCTTGGCTGGCTGCTGGGTCTGAACATAAAGGAGCCCTGAGGTAAAGGAGAAGCATTGGTGAAGGCTGGGGTTGTGGGGAAGTGACCCAGGGAACTGAAAGCAGTTTAGTTAAAGGGACGTGGTGGTGCATGGTTGCTATTTAGGGTCCCTGGGATGGGACCTGGAGTAGTGGGTGGTCCTGTGTCTCCTCCATAAGCCAATGGGGAAGTGGCCAACAATTGAACAGCAATAAACCCCCAGAAGGGATTCTGAACTGTTAAGAGGCCTAGCTGGAGAGCTGGGGCCACAGCAGGCCAGAGTGGGTGAAGAATCTCTAAGGAGGAAGTCCTAGGAGCATGGCCAGGAGTTCTTAAAGATTTTGTTGGACTAATACCCCGGAATAGGGCTATTTGAGTTGTGTTCTGTACAGACTGTGAGTGACTCGGCCAGAGGGCTGAGTCACTAAAAACAACCAGAGAAACTGCCAGAAGTGGTCATCGGAAACTAAGAGAAGTGCAGACACACCTGATCAGAAGGGGGTGCTCACATGAGGTGGGTGCCATGCTGTTACATGGACACATACACTAGGTCATGTGTAGGGTTATATTGTGGCATATAAACAGGGCCGGTGGAAGGAAGTTTCATGCCCTAGGCGAAACTTCCACCTTGTGACTCCCCCCCCCCCCCCCCCTGGCAGCTCCCCCCCCCCCCCTGAGGCGCCCCCCCCACAGCAGCTCCCCACCCCAGCTCACCTCTGCTCCGCCTCCTCCCTGAGCACGCTACCCCTGCTCTAATTCTCCTCCCCGCCCAGGCTTGCAGCACCAAACAGCTGATTGGCGCTGCAAGCCTGGGAGGCAGGAGAAGTGAGCGGCGACCGCGTGCTCGGGGAGGGGGTGTAGGAATGCTGTAAAAAAAAAATTGGGGGCACCGCTTTTTGGCGCCCCCAAATCTTGGCGCCCTAGGCAACTGCCTAGTTTGCCTTAATGGTAGCACCGGCCCTGCATATCACCACAGTCCCTCCTTGGAAGTAGTATGGAGCCAGGGAGCCCAACTGCTTTGTCAACCTTAGAGAGGCTGGACTATGTAATCCCATCCAGTGGCCAGCCAGCTCCAATGGATGGGATGGGGCCATTCTCCTACCTCCTCTACATCCCTTTTCAAGGTTAGTAGCAGACACCTTGCACTTCTTGAGCGTAAACTCTATATTTTGCCTGGCCCATGTGCCTTGGATGAAGAGGTGTTCTGAGAGGCTTGGTCAGTCTGTCTGTAATATAGGTTTTTCATGTGTTTCTGTGGATTAATTGGCACAGTTCAGACCTGTAAAAGTTGCATTGTGTTTCTAAAATTGCAAACATCCATTTACTAGTCAGCATTCCTGGCAGTACATTATTGGATTTTTCTTTCTTTTTCATCCTTTGCACAATCAAGATTACTTTTTTTTTTTTAAGGCTGTGTGATTTACTTCTGTCTTCTTGCATTTGCAAAGTGCATTTCAATCTATGTTTGGGAAGAATTTAATGCTTTACTGGCACAGAACAACTTGAGTAAGAGGGTAGTCACCTCCAGGGTAGGTCACAGCCATTGCATGCAACATGAAAACTTACAGTTCCTACAATCTTATCATGACTTTCTGGAAGATGTGTGGGATGGAAATGTGTCTATCCAGAGAGACTGGTAGTAATAACCTTTTTGGTATGTGTTCTTTTGCTATTAAACATGGATCCCTTTGGTCAAAGCCACATGCTTTAATCACATCATCTCCTACTCATTCTATTTTCTGTCTTCTTTTTTCTTTTCTGTAAACATATTTAAAACCACTTTAATTTACACCTTGTGAAATTCTCTTCTGTCAGTTCATGCAATATTTGTGTAACTTTTTTTTAGATTATTTCAGATTTGCAGCATTTGTATCTAGCAAAGCTTGTTTTGCGGAGGATATTTTATTCTTTCAAACTCCTACAGAAGCATAGCTCCCTTGCTAGCTGAGATAGATCCGAACCACAGCCACAGCTCTGGCATTTAACAAAGTGGAACCAGAACTTTGGGGAAAGTCTAGATCAGAGCTTTCCATCTAATTCCCATCTCTTTAGAACAGGTGAACCAGATTCCGTGTTCAAACTCTCCTCTACTTTGCTGTAGTTGAGACCAGAACTTAGCTCAAGATTCTCTCTAGTAATTTCCAGGTCCAATTCAGCAGGTGCTAATTTTTTTTTTTGGCCTGGCTTGAGTTTTGAAACCTTGTCCATAGAACTTCACCTCTACCACAAAATAACACAAATTCGCATATAACGCGGTAAAGCAGCGCTCCGGGCGGCGGGGCTGCGCGCTACGGCGGATCAAAGCAAGTTCAATATAACGTGGTTTCACCTATAACGCGGCAAGATTTTTTTGGCTCCCGAGGAGAGAGTTATATTGGGGTAGAGGTGTACTCTTAATGGTTTCAAACCAAGCAGACATCAATGTCTTAATTTATATTAAAAAGAAAATTGTTCTCAAGACTGCAAAAGCCCCCAGCTTCATAAAAACTATAAGCTGTCCTTGATTCGGCATCAAGTGATATTGCCTATTGCTTTCAGTCTCTCTTGCTAACACTGCAGTGATTTGGAATGCCCGTGTAACAGTCTGTTTTGATTCTGCCCTCACCTAACAATATTCAGATCTACTCGTGCTGTGCCTGCAGCACCAAAAAAATACTTGCTCTATTCATAATGAGCTGGTGTTGCTGCTGTAGTGATGAGGTGGATTTGGTCTCATTGGGACTGATTGTTGATGCACCCCCTAAGTAAGCAGTCAATATTATTGATCCTGCTGGGTGAATTGTGTGCTCCTTGCAATGCAGTGGTACTTGCTGCAAACTAATGGGAGAAAGAGATGGCTCATCAAGCTGCTGCTGGCGTGAATTACTAGAATGAAAAGTGACTTCTGTTCAGAAAGCTGAAGGATTAGCTGCTACCCAGGTCAGTGAAGTCTAATCAGGGAGTGAAGATGATGCGAGTACTTGCCTCTGCAGCTGCTGTCTTGCTTTTACATCTACCCTTGCATCTATACATGTACCGTCTGACATGATTGCTACAGCAACAGCAGCGAGAAGATTTAGATGAAAGGTTTTTCCTCAGGAGGAGGGAATGTATTTGTTCTGCTTAATGCAATTTTACTCCCCATCACTTGTTTGTTCTTTTCTCTCTTTCCGCCTCGCACCTCCTATTTTGTAGGTTCATAGTCCTCAAGAATTTGTTTTTCCTCCCCCTCCCCCTCCAAAAAGTTAATTATGTGGTGTTGCTCGGTTACTGGAATGAGGAGATTTTGTGGGGGGTTCAGAAGCGCTGCCTGGTCTGGTTTTTGGGGAATGTGAAAAAAGAAACCTAAAGCCCAATTCTGATCTCATTTATGTTACTCCAGCATAGCAGTGGCTTTCCTCCTCTTTGCAACATACAACTACTGCATCTATTTTTCTCCCACTGCTTGGGTAATTTAGCCTTTCAGCCACGTCCTAAAATTTCTCTCTTTCCAGGGTAAACAAAAGCACCAAAATATAGTCCAATAGAAGTCCAACTGCTTTCATTCCTCAGTATAAAGTTCGGCCTTAGACTAGGGGCTGACAAGAAGTCCCTTTTTCCCATCTTCTTCTATTGTATTTCAGTGAAGACCCATTAGCAGCTCTTGCTTTTTTTCAGGCTTTCACTTTCTAGCTCCAAACACTTTCCTTGTTGCACATTTACCAGTCCCATGACTGTCTCACTATGGCTCTTCCCAGGCTGTTCAAAAACCCATACTGGGTCTTTTCCCCCACAACATCAGGTACAATAAGTCTCTTCTCTTTTCCTGCATTGTCACTCCCCTTGTTCTTCCTAAGGGAAAAAAAAGGTTCTTTTTTCCCCTTTCCCAGCATATCTTCCTGCCAAGTCCCTCTGGACTTCAGTTCTGGAGTACCTTGTTCTTGGGCTGAACTGGGAATATGATTGGAGGTGGACCTAGAATCCCTCCTGTTGTATCTGGTGTAACTTCAGAGATTTCACTGTAGGGATGGAGAACTTGTGGAGAGGCTCTTCATAGGCTCTGTGGAGAGATTGAGTAGGGACAGACAGCTTCCATTTTATGCTTCTCCTGACTGGCTTCTTGTGAGGGCTTTCAGGCTAGTAGCTATTTTCTGCAATTGCTGGAATTTGTCCCACTGTACATGTCACTTAGAAGATTCTTTAGTTTCATCTGTATTTGACCAAGACCTATAGAAACTCCCACTGAAATTGAGAAATGTGATAGCAGAGTAACTCTGCTTTCCAACAGATCTGTGTATATATTAAGGCAGGGGTTTGTAACCTTTTTCTTTCTGAGGCCCCCCAACATGCTATAAAAACTCCACGGCCCATCTGTGCCACAACTGTTTTCTGAATATAAAAGCCAGGGCCAGCGTTAGGGGGTAGCAAGCAGGGAAACCGCCTGGGACCCCATGCCACAGGGGCCCCAGTGAAGCTAAGTTGCTCAGGCTTCTGCTTCAGCCCTGCACCACAGAGCTTAGGCTTTCTGCCCTGGGCCCCAGCAAGTCTAACACTGGTCCTGCTTGGCAGACCCCCTGAAACCTGCTCATGGCCCCCCAGGGGGCCCTGGACCCCTTGTTGAGACCCACTCTATTAAGACATAGTACATTTAACTTCAGTTTAAATCCTAATGTGTGCATGTAACTCTGGATATGAATGTCCCTGAACTCTTGTTTGTGTGCAGATTTCTCCTCTATAGTTGTGCAAAGCTTAGAACAGTTCCTTTGAGTTAAAGCAGCAGTGCTAGTGAGAATAATCAGCACTGGGTTTTAATATATTAGGGTTCCAAAAGCAACATCCTTATAGCAGACATAGCATTAAAAAGAGGGTGGAATATATTTTATTTTAATGAACAGTTATATTATATACATGTCATATATATGACATGCAACTGTCATTACTTAAGAGTAGCTAGCCAAGATGGTTGATAGACTGTTTGGATTAGAACAGTGGTTCCCAAACTTCAACAACCTGTGAACCCCTTTCACTGAAATGTCAAATCTCGCGAACCCCCTCCTAAAAATGAATATTTCCAGGGATTTTCTCCTTTGAGTATAAATTATAAAAGCAATGATCTGGGAAATATAAAATTTGTTTTTATGACATGCATGTTACACACTATTTATTATTTATCATTACAGTATTTTTATTACATTATGAAAATGGCGACACTCTTCCATGATCTCACTTTCATAGCTTGTATCACTTTGAATAAGCTTGTTATAAGACAAGGCTTCTATGTTTCATCAAGGAGTATCAGATGTGAAACGTCATGAAGGTATTTAAGAAGCCAACTCAAAGAGTTCCTCCTACATAAGCATTCAGGTCTTGAGCAGTCCAGGCAAACAATGCACATTACAACAAAACTTAAACTTGTTCTTCATAATAATTAAAAACAAACAAACAAGACTAGCTGCCTATTTAATTTTAAAAACAGCAAAAAGTATCCACCTCCCTTTCCATTTCTTATAAGGAGTCTTGAAGTTTAAATCTCCTCAGTGTCATAGATCTGCTTGCTTTGATCTGCTGGTCCCGTGCTGCCTGGGGTCCCTAGGAACAGTTCTGTCCGCCATTAGGGAATTTTTTTCCAAGAACCCCGTATAACATTTCACAAACCCCAGTTTGGGAACCACTGGATTAGAAGATGATAGACTTACTATTCAGCATGAGTATCTTACACTACGAGACGTCTAATTTAAGTCAAGGGGGCTGTTCATGGGTGCAGTGTAGTACCCAGTGTGAACAAGGGTATCATAATACAGCCCTTTACAATAAAGACAATTTAAATGTCATTGAGCTGAATTTTATCATCCTATTCTGTAACAAAATACAAGCTGAAACTCAGAAAGGAAGGTATCTGAATAAAAAAAGAAAAAAATCAACTTAAATGATACACAAATTCAAACTGTTAACAAATACCTTGAAGCTTTATGATGGACTATGGGCCGCTATAGCTGTGTATGGAAATTTATAAAAATAAGTATTTTAATATTTGATTTATTTTTAAGTGCTTCAAAAAATTCAAGGCTGTTTTCTGAAGATGTGAAGCTGAAAAGTGTTTTGTACAGTTGCTAGCAAAGAGGAGATAGCTGCAACAGTAAGTGAGTGTGATAGTAGACTCTTAATTTTTCTTTTTAATATAAATGTGTGGTGGACTTCAGCCGCAGATTGGTGAGAAAACGGCAGAGTTCATTTTGCAGTGAGAAAAGGGCTGATGAAAATCCCGAATGTAAATGTAATCACAAAGGCTGTAATTTTTTTTTAAGGGGTGTCTGCAATTTTTGCTACATTGTGCACTCTCCCACAGACTTTTTAAGCTTTCATTTAAAAAAAATGACTTTCTAGCACTTTCTGTTAAGAAGATACAGCTATCCCAGTGTAAATCTGTGTGCTGATGCCTTCTACCTTGCAAAAACCAGTTTCCTGCCCAGCAGCAGCAAATCTGTGAACTTCAGTAACTACTGTGTACTATATAAATTCAGATTCTTTAACACTGCAAAGGTATGTCTTTAAACACTGCAATTAAACACTTGCAGCTGGCCCGGGTCCACTGACTTGGGCTCATGGTGGTCGTTTAATTTATGGTGGAGACGTTCAGGCCTGGGCTGGGGCCTGGGCACTGGGACCCCACAGTTAAACAGCCCCATATTCCAAACCCTGCGAGCCCAAGCAGCTGACATAGGCAAGCTGTGGGTGTTTAGGCTATATCTACACTGCAGTTAAAGTCCTGATCCTGCAAACTGCTGTGCTCAAATAGACTCGTGTGACGCCTTAGTGAAGTCATGAGCTCATTGTAGGAGCAGGGCGTAATCCTGAAAGAAGCTGGGTACCCTCAACTCAATGGGGGTTGAACACTCCCAGGGTCAGGTTCACTGAAACAAAAACTCTGCTGGAATCCAGTCACTTGTCAACCACATTCCAAACTTCAGGCCTAATTCAGGAAGCATGAGCAAAGTCATCACTGAATATACTATGAAAAGATCACACTGTTTTTGGGGGCCATATTCACTGGCACCAGTTCCTGCAGTCTCCTGAATTAACCTTGCAAGAAGCAGAAGTAATATGCATTGGGACTGTTACAAAGAAATGTTGGACACCAACAAGCAGAACATGTGAGCTGGCCCCACTCTAGAAAAGTTCCTCAGTGGCTCTTGTGATGAAGGTTCTGGGGGTGACTTCTGTTGCTTTGGAGAGGGCCCAAATAGTGGTAGCTACTTCTAAACCACATTTCTGTTGTTTCATGTAGTTTGACATAAAAATGACCATATCGGGTCAGACCAATGGTCCATCTAGCCCAGTATCCTGTGTTCTGACAGTAGCCAATGCCAGGTGCTTCAGAGGGAATAACCAGAACAGGGCAATTATCAGGTGATTCATCCAGTCCTATCATATGGCAGCCAGTGGCTTAGTGATGTCCAGAGCATTGGGTTGCATACCTGACCATTTGGCTAATAGCCATTGATGGACCTATCGTCCATGAATTTACTTAATTTTTTAATCCAGTAATGCTTTTGGCCTTCACAACATCCCTTGGCAATGCGTTACACCTGTTAACTATGTGTTGTGTGGAGAAATATTTTACTGCTGCCTATTAATTTCATTGGGTAATCCCTGGTTCTTGTGTTTATATGAAGGGGTAAATAACACTCTCCCCTGCCCCACACACACCATTCATGATTTTATAGACTATTTTATTCCCCCCCTTAGTCATCTCTTTTCTAAGCTGAACAGCCCTAGTCTTTGTAATCTCTCCTAATCATTTTTGTTGCCCTTCTCTTTACTTTTTCCAATTCTAATATCTTTTTTCAGATGGGGCGACTGGCACTGCATAGAGTTTGTTGATAGGTGCCTATGTAGAGTGTCTCTTCCTGTTTCACGAGAAAAGTAGTTACACTGTAGGAACCGGAAAGATATGCTATTAGCAAAACCTAGCAAGAACAAACCTATGACCTTTATGTTACTTAGTTAAATATGCTGAGTTTAGGCTGTGTTTGATAGGCTAGACTAAGGAAAGCACTTAATCACATGCACTATTCAGGAAAGCCCTCAAGAAAATGCTTAGCTTTAAGTGCTGCTTAAAGCCTATTGACTTCAATGGGATTTACCACATGCTTAAGTGCCCTTCTGGAATAGAGAGAATTTACTGAATCTGGGCCATAGACAATAGAAATCTTGTTCTGACAGATTAACTAAATTTATGACAAACTTATCTAGAAACTATACAACATATAAATGACTTAACACAATCTAATTTTGCCAAAATGTATAGTGGCAGTTCTTTTCTTATCCTCTTGATATACTTTTCCATAGTGTAAAACTTTATACATGCTAAAGGTTGAGTCAACTGACCACATTCTTTGTGGTACATTATTCCCTACTCTTGCTTCTTGGCAAGTACACTTTTTTTCTCCTATGGATTTTTTTTCATGGAATATGAATCATTCTTATAAATATTAATTTGGCAGGCAGATTTCCCTTGACGTCATTCATGTGCACACACCTGTCTAGTTGGCAGATTTTCTCCTCCTAGCACCAAGTGACTGGTGAAAACCCCCCATTGCTAAATTTTAATTGGTTACCTATAAATGTTACTTTACTGTTTGGTAGCCATCTTGGGGAACTAATATTTCTGTGCCTATATTGAGCGTCTATTTAAATATCATGTGTCTCTGTACTTAAACAATCTAACACCCACTGAAAGAGCTAGGCACCTAAATACATTTAAAAATCTGGCCCTAGGGCCCCAGTTCAGCAGAGCATTTAAACTCATACTTAAATCCGTCCCTATTCAGTTAAGCACTTAATCACATGCTTGTCTGAATGGGGATGAATGGCTGAATTGGGGCCAAGAGAAAATAGGAATATCCCACTAGTCTAAATAGTTAGATACTTGCCGATATATATTTAGCATTTTGTACTCTAAATGTGGTTAAAAGTGGTGGGTTTTTTAGTATGGGTTATGAAATGTTGGTAAGAACCCAAACTACCTTAATTACCAATGTTTAAAAGGGTCATTTCTGGAACCATTTGTCCTGTAAGAATTCAGTAATAGTTTTTCCACTTATTACGAATGAGAGATTATTTTCCAGCAATGCTGCCTCTCCTAACCGAGTCAATGTTATCTTAACAAGCTGCTTCTCAGTAAAACAAAATCAGGTTAGAAGAATCTTAAACACAATTTTGATTGACCTTGTTAGTCTAAATATATATAATATTTCACAAATGGTTTGTACTTAGGCTAAGTTGTATAACAATTAATTGGATTCCCAGAATGCTTTGTACTCATGCTTCTTTTTATTGTGGAAGTTTACTAATAGTTAAAGTGTTCCACTCTGTGTTCTTTGTATGTTCAGAATCTGCCAGAAGTAGGATGTATGTTCTCTTAAGGACAGTTATATATACATTTTGTGTTGGGTACTGTTAGTACAAAACAGCTCATGTCTCTATGGTCTAATGATATTTGTAATTTATGGTTTACTAACATCTGGAATGGTATTGTGTCTGACTGGTACAGATGTCTATGTATCCTAAAAATAGGTATGAAACTAGATAAGAAAAAGGAAGCAAGGTGTATTAATCTTCTTCTTGTCATACATGAGTGGACTATAAATATAAGTCAAATTAAGTTCACACTTTGGAAGAGACTGAACTGCTGCCAAACTGTTCCCCAGAGATCAGTAGTGTGTGAACCTCCCTGTTTGTGATGATCTTTGATTAATAAACCGATCAGCAAAGCTTCAGATAACTCCATTCAATCGATAATCTACACTGAACTGCTAAGAGCCTGCGACCTTATCCTATGAGATGCTGAATGACTCCAAGGATGCACTCAGCACCCTCACTGCCTCTTGAGATCAGTTTTAAAAGCCTGAAATAAGTAGGAGTTGAATGATCGCATTACTTCCCTGGAGCCGCTCATCATCCAGCAGGATTGGGCCTTTTGTTATGGTTGGTTATACTTCCTCTATACTGCTTTATGACTACAGCTAGTCAGAAAATAGTAAACATTTTGCACCAAAAATTATGAAAAATTAAAATTTTCACTTTCCCCCCCAAATGTCATGGATATTTTCCAGTTTCTCAACAAACCACTATTTTTTGGAGGGGAGGGGTAATGTTTTGATCCAATATTATTTCAATCGGCTCAATTTCTTACATAAACATCCATTAAAGAGTTTTTTCCTAGCACCGTCCTTGGAACCATATGGTTCCAGAGACAGGATACTAGACTAGATGTCAAGGACATGACTGGGATGTGGGCGGTTGGGCCAAGGGGTAGCCAGGCCTGGAGGTTAGAGTGGATACGAGCTGGAGAGAAGGATCAGGGCCTTGGCACGAGAATCGGAGCCAGTGATCAGAAACTGAATGCCAGAGGCAATGGTGAGCCGGAGACTGGTCAGGAAGCAGAACCATGGGTCAGGGCCAGTGGTCAGAAACCAAACGTCAGAACTGGAGGGTCAACTAGGGTCGTAAGCCTGAGGGAGAGCCGAGGATCCAAGCCAGGAGTAGGAGAAGGCAGGGAACATGTGAAGCAGCCAGCGAGCTCTGGATGTTTCTGGGTTAAATAATAATTAGCTCCATCCTTCCACCAATCAGGAAGTGCAGTCAATCAGGCAGCCCCTGTCAGGATCAGCTGTGTCCAGTGTGTTGCTAGGAGATTAGGCCTCCTGCCACGGGCTCCCTGACACTAGACAGACCTCTGATCTGGCACTTCCTAGTTTAGATAGAAGACAGGAAGTCCAAGTTTCAGTCTGGATCAATTTTTTTCCATTTCCCCCACCACTATCTTTAGTCCTTCCCAGAAATGGTAACTCATTAGCCTACCCTAGCAGTGGTAACAGCCATCTAAAGCAGGCCAATGAGCTACTGTAATCTGGATACACACCCATTGAATATTCTGTTCCCTCTTTTTCTTTCTAAACTTCCTTACTCTTGGAGCTTCTCCCATTGACGTAGGTACTGCCTCTCAGAAGTGGAGTTTCTGTGCTGATGGGAAAAGCTCTCCTGTCGGCATTGCCAGCGTCTTCACTAAGGGCTGAAGTGCTGTAAATGTAGACAAGTCCTCATATTTAGTCTGAATCCATTTTTTTTCTAATGTTCATCACACTCCAGCTACCACACTGATCTTTGGTCCTTCATCCACAAGAGTAGAACAGGAGACCTCTGTTAATCTATCAGGTGCTCTGTACTCTTGAACTTTGCTTTAAGGTACTAGGATCTACAGACAGTAAGTGAGGATTCCTTTGTAAAGCTGCTTCTTGACTCCGTATTTTTATGCACCATATAAATCACACTCTCCTATAATTCCATGTCCCTGCTCTCCCGACCATACAACAAGAGTGCCTCCCCCCACTCGTATACCTTCTCACTTATTCTTTCAGCTTTTAACCGTTGTGACACAAAATCTCTTAAGGCAATAGTTTCCTGCATCACTAAGGATAATGTTGGCAATAGAATCAATGGACCAAATCCTGAAGTTCTTATTCAAGCAGTAGTCTAATGGGTATCTGTGAGAGTTCTGTATAAGTAAAGAGTGAATAAGGACTTCAGGATTTGACCCAAGAAAATAGAAATAAGAGACGGAAAAGAACTATTAGACCATCTTATCCAGCCTGCCGCCAGTATAAGATTGCTCCCTAGAGTCTAATTTTAACATCTTTTGCAGTCTTATGTTAAATGACCCAAACAATGGGACTCACTTCCCTTTAAACATTATTTTACACTCAACTTTTGGGCAGGGAGCTCACTTTATCTTGATATTCAGTCAAAATTTACTTTAAAAAATCCATCCCGTGATGAACTAGTTACATACCTTTGTACCACTTTGAGTTCCTGGGTACTTGAATATGTGGGGAATTTGCCCTGATTATAGCAATCTATGGCCTCCCACTGATGCAACTGCACTGACCTAATCTCCAAAAGTAGATATGGAAAACTATGGGTTGCAGGGGTAAACTTGACATTGCAGGAGAGTGGGTAGGGGCAGGGCTGGTTCCAGCTTCTTCGCCACCCCAAGCAGTGAACGGGGGGACGGGGGGAGAAAGCCGCAATCAGCGGCACTTCGATGGCAGCTCTACCGCGCCGCTTCATTCTTCGGCGGCAATTCAGCGGCCAGTCCTTCTGTCCGAGAGGGACTGAGGGACTTGCTGCTGAAGACCCGGACGTGCTGCCCCTTTTCATTGGCTGCCCCAAACACCTGCTTCCTGCGCTGGTGCCTGGAGCCGGCCCTGGGTAGGAGTGGCAAACACTCAGCTAGTCTAAAATTGACCTAGCTCCATTGGAGCTATGTTGATTTTATACCAAATATGAATTTGTCCCATGTTTTCACCAGTGAAGCCCAATTGCTTACTGGAATAAGGAGCAAATTCTTATTGTAGATGAGTCCTGAGTTTGTCTCCCCAGCGTGCATTCATTTTAATCCTCTAGGAAAGGAAGAGGGTGTTCCAGCAATGTTAATGGGTGAGCCAGAAGAACGTCCTCACTAAACACTGAGCGATGTCAACATCAGAAAACACTCACTTAATTTCATCAGGATTAATATAATCTCTAGCACTCAGTCCTAAATCACTGGTGACAGTTCATGGCGAAATGGAAAATATCATAGAGACTGAGGACACTCGCTACATCATTCCCTTCAGCAATAACATTTTTGACATATTTATCTTAATTAGCAGCAGGAGGAAGAGCAAGAGAGAAAATGGAGACAGAGAAATTAAATTGAGTTTGAGCAAGATCATAATGCAAAGAGCTTTGTATAATTCCAAATGCCGACTTTTGACATAGAATGAGAGAAATGAAATGCAGTCACTAAGATGAAAAGCAAAAAAATTTAAATATTATGGGAATAGTTCTCCTCTTATTTCTCCTTTACTAAACATTATCTCTAAATTCCATTATCATATAACCCATTTGGAAAACATCACTTTCTTTTATGGTATATCTTCTTAGAAATGGATCAACCAAAAAGACAGCATTATTGGTTTTTTTTATTGTCTCAAATATATATAAAGGTTGAGTAGATGTGAAATATTCTTTAATAGTGAAATCAATACCTATATTTAAATGTGCGGAATAAGACAGAGGGCTTGATTCTCATTTACAACTGTAGTAGTATTCTGTTCTATAAAGGTTCTTATACTCCCTTATCACTGTAATATCTGAGTGCCTTACAGTAGCACATTTAAGCAATGTGACTAGCAACTGCATTGTGTAGCCCTATTGAGTTCCAGAGGTGTAAATCAGGAGTGACTCCACTGATGTTCAAGGTGACTCAGATTCAAATAGTTCAGTTTTATTAATAATTCCTCTACTTTTTCACATACTGAATTTTACTCAAAAGTAGTTTAAAAATAGCTCTAGATGGAATTTTTCAGCCAAAACTTTCTTTTGCAAAAAATTCAGATTTGGCAACACCAAAAGGTTTTGCAAACTTGTGTCCGTTTCAATAGTTGTTTGTGTCTATACACAACAAACATTCTGAAAAAGTAAAATTTTGTTTTGGCGTGTTTGAAATGAAGCATTTAGTTTTTTCCATTTGAAGTGACTTGTCATGTTGAAAGATCCTTCATTTCTATTTTAAAGAAAGTTAAATGCTTGAAATTAAAACCTTTTTTTCAACTCTTTAGTTTGCCAAAATATTTTTAAAACTTTGGTTTTGAGTTGACAGAAATTATTATTATTTTTTGGAAGTGCCCGTTAACTGAGAGCGCAACTGCGGAAGCAAAAAAACCTCTGAGAGCACCCGAAGTGCCGCCCCTGAAATTGTGTCAAACCAAGCACGTGCTTGGTTTGCTGGTGCCTAGAGCTGGTCCTGATCAAAGAGAGAGAGACAGGTAAAAAAGAAATGAAGAGAGCTATTGAAATGGAATGAAGGAGTAAAAAAGTGTACTTAGCAAGACCTTGTGCAGGAAATGGGAAGGAATGAAATACCTGACCATAGCCTCTGCAATGTGTATCACACAGTCAGTTTATAGACAAGAATGGCTGGAGTCCATTGAAATCATAGGAATCAAGATAAAGGATGCAAAAGTAGTATCAAACTGACCTTTCCTATTTTAAAAAATACAACAACAAAAGTTGCCCTGTACATAGTTTTGAAATACAGCTTCAAGCACATTCAGAACTTCTGCCTTTTAAATGATAGGGCCAGGTTTTTGCACATCTTAGGCTTACAATTTTCCATGCAAAATGTCAATATGATGATGCACCTAATTTGTGCTTGCATTGATGATTGCACAGGTTAGCTGTGTGCACACAGATTAATTAGTTACACGTGAGTGCCCACATACACTTGTAAGCATGGTAACTGCGTGGCTATATTATCAGAAAATCCTCCTTGTAATAGAAAATTTAAGTTAGTTGAAGGCCAACTTAATGAGTAATATCACTGCTTACTTTGATACTTCTGTTCCCTGACTAACTGGATTGCTTCTGGGAGATGAGAAATATTAAAGTCATCTTTTTTCCCTGCTGCCAACTGTATCAGGTGCATTTTCCCCTTATTGACAAGTACCTAATAAGCTAACATCTTCTCACTTTCATCTTTCAGGTACTGTATTTACATTGAAGGCCTTTTGGATTTCCCCCTACTGTCACACACTTGGGGAAACATAATATTCTGACCAACTTTTCTTTGGAAGGCAGATATTCATTACTGCTCTTCCTCTGACAGGAAGGCAGATGTTCACTGCAGAAATTTGTCTCAAGTTGACATGAGTATAGTAATAATCTTTGTGAAAGGCAGACTTCCCACAGAAAAGGAGCACATGAGAAAACGAAACCTGTAGCAATGTAAATTACTTCTGAGTAATGGCTTTAAAAATGTTTAAATACATCCAGAACTGGTATTATTAGGCTGCGGTGTTCCATAAAACTAAGCGGTTGTAGTTTTCACAGAGGCGTGTGTAAACTTTCATTTTCAATTCACATAGGTTCACATCTCTTTATATGCTCCAAAACTCATTGGAGTGAATGGGGGGAAAAACATTGGCTTCAATGGGCTTTGGATCAGGCCTTTAACATCTTGAGTTTTAGCCAGTTGACAGTTCTCTGTTTCATCTGCTTTTGCAATGAAAATATGTAGCCCAATGAGTTAAGGGTTTAGGTTTCATGGTGGTAGTTGCTATATAAAATTCTAATTTGGAGGTTTGCATAGTTGGAACATAACCAGACTTAATTTGTCCCATGGCTTGCCAGGGCTGATTCCCAGCAACCCAAGGCTTAGCAGTTCATAGCCCTGGCACCTCTTGCCACATCAGTTATGGAAGTAAGAAAACTGCTTGAGCACCAGCACCTAATTCTTTGAGCCTGGGCACCTTTTTCATGACAAATTAAGCACTGACATACACGTACAAATCCGCCAACTTTTGTTGGCTTTTGTGCCCAGGTTTATTTTGAGTCATACCCAGCCAATCTCAGAAGAACCATGACATTTTTGATTAATCAAGGCTGAGTTTTGATTAACTGTAGTCAGCTGGTCCCTTCCCTTATGCCCCTGCATGGCCTAAGGTCACGGTATAGGCAGCCTGCTCATTTTCCCTCTTGGACTGTTCAAATAAAACTTGCCTTCAGGGTTTTTCTTGGTCAAAAATAGTCCTCCTTAGGGGCTAGGTTTATTAAAATAAAAAACTGCAAATAAAATTCAAACCCCCAAAACCAAAGTCCAATCCAAGTCCATACAACACAAGGTTTCTTGTCTTCCTCCCATGCCTTCTTGCCTGGGGCCTTTGCTGTCCTTCCTTTGCTTGGACAGAGTCTCTGCCAGGCCTCCCTGCCTGGTACTACTCCCGTGGTCTCATGGTCTTTCTGGCCAGGAGCCTTTTCCTTACTCTCTGCAGACACTGTAGCCACCCACTGCTCTTTACTGACAACTCCTTGATCCAAACCAGGTGTGTCTCATTCTGTAATCACGATTGGCTAGCCTGGGCCATTAAGGGGTAAGCCACCCTGTTACTGTCCCCTCTACCAGCTCTAAACCCACGAAACATTTTTAACTCCTCTACTGTATATGAACAGATGGTGAGAGAAGAGTGCCCTGAGGCTGACAAAAGCAAGGTCTACAGAAATTGTAATGTAACTCTCCTATTGCTTTAGAGATGGCAACGGTCAGTGTTTCCAGGCAACTGACCAGTCCATTGTATTGATTCAAAAATTCTCTCATCCATTCCCTATACAGCTCTACTTCTGCTATTCTAAACTCCTCTAGTCAACCAAACATAGGACCTGATTCTGTGAAGCACCCTTGACTCTCATTCAAGCCAATGGGACCCTCAAATTGCTTTACAGATTCAGATCTTAGTTTTATTTTTGATTATTTGCTAATATCCTCTTCAAACATCTCTCCTCTCCTTTCATGTTTGTCCAATGTTTCTTATGGTTCCCCAAATATATTTCCATTTCTCCAATTTCCCTGTCACTTTACCACACCTTCATTTCAGTGCCTAGTTACCTCTGTCTCTCTTATAAATGGTACTAATCTTATGGTCTCTCATTGGATTTTTACTGCCCAACAAGTATCTGCTTCAAATGTAACACAAAAAAACCATTCCCTCCATCCAGAATTCTATCTCTTGAAAAATTTAAGCTTTTAAAAGCCACAGGATAGCACCTTACTTAACATTTTCTGCAATGACTTTATTTAAAGCTTGTCCTTAGATTAATAAACCCAATAAATGTATATAACTTAAAAGCTTAAAAAAAGAAGAAGCCTTTTTACGTATTTGCGTAGGTTGGCCTTTTGGCTGGAATGGGCTTCCATTAATCACATTTTTTTCCTTTCTGTACTGTTCCTCAATCTGTTATCTCCCCCCACAACCTTGTTGTTCTTCAATTATTTCAACCAAGTTTTGTTTTGTTTGTTGATTTTTGTGTGTGTGTGTGTGTGTGTGTGCGTGTGTGTAAATGAGGCAAATAAAGTCAACTTACCATGGAAGGAATCAGTAAAAATAACTTAAATTCAGTGTATTTCTTTTTATCCTATACTAGATGACCCTTGTAGTCCCTTCTAACCCTGTGATTCTATGATTCCCTTTGAATATGACAAAGTTAGGAATGTCAAGACTATGAACCTAGTGCTACATTGTCCTGCACCTTGTGCAGTTATTAATGCCAGTACAAAGTGGGTGCATACTATTATCATTTTGATTAGGTAGCACTTTGAATTCAATTTTCACTGGTCTAAGTAACAGCACAAAGTTCAGGACACTGGAAAATCGTGCTGTGTGTCTTTTACACATTAGTATTGGTTGAGTAGGAGAAGAAAATCTGTTGTCCAGGCCACTCATATTACTGATCTATTTTGTTGGTGAAAGATTGTTTATTATTTTAACTCTTGTCATACTATGCCCACAACTTGTGGGTAAGAGTTCAGAAAAAATATCACTTAATGTTGCTTCCACTGTTCTGCTATCAGGAGTTGGAACAAAAGCTAAAGGCTTGGAAACTGAGATCTGTAACATTCAGCAACACTAAAATAAAGCATAAGCTACATAAAGCTCTATGAAATGTCTACAATGAATTCATAGCAAGCAACCAAGCAAATACCATATTAAGTTCACTCAGTTTCATTATGAACTCAAAACTTTGTATGAAAAATTTGCCAAGGTTCAGAAATAGAGTCGATTGGAAAATGTTAGTCGAAACAGGTTTGTCTTGGAAAATGCCATTTACACAAAACTGATTGTCTTGTGTATGAAGTCATATTGATTATGATTACATTTCTTTTTGAGAAAACATTTAAAAAATGCCACCATGTTCTGTCTGATATGTTTTGAATGAAGAAGTTTGATTTGTTTTGTTTAGAAGTGTACTTTATTGTATATAAACAAAATAAAGGGTCAAAATCTAAACAAAGGTTTCAGAGTAGCAGCCGTGTTAGTCTGTATCCGCAAAAAGAAGAACAGGAGTACTTGTGGCACTTTAGAGACTAACAAATTTATTAGAGCATAAGCTTTATGCATCCGAAGAAGTGAGCTGTAGTCCACGAAAGCTTATGCTCTAATAAATTTGTTAGTCTCTAAGGTGCCACAAGTACTCCTGTTCTTCTTTTTAATCTAAACAAAATATTTTAAATTTATCAAAACACATGTTTCAATTGATTTGAAACATTTTTTTTTCATGGAGAAATTTGGCATTTTGTCTTGATTCAGAATGGGGAAAAACAAAACCTTAGAAATCTTGAAACAATTCTGCAAGACAGAAAATATGTTATTTCCAACCCATTCTATTCGTAAACCTTTTCAATGAATTTGGAGCTGGTTTTTGGCAAACCCTTGGGAAATGTGTGGTTTTGCATCAAACCCATAGTTTCACATGCCTTTGACACACGCAAAGTGACATAGTTTTGACTCCATTTTATCAGGAGATTTTGCATTTCTCTCAGAACTAACTGCAAAAGTTGGTAGGTGAAAAGCCACATGGACTGAAACAAGTGAAGGAAGACTTTTGCAATAGGAAACGTAAGATTCACGCAGCTATATACTGTGTCTATAAACCAACAAAAATATTCTGAAGTACTTGCAGATTTAAGCTTCTCAGTCTGCAAGTATCATATGAGAGATGCTATCCAGGAGCAGGTTGGTTGATGAGGTGCCTTTAAAAATTATATAAAATACGTTACTTTAATAGAATTGATTTAAGTGGATGACTTAGATGAGCAGATTTCCAGTACCACCTGTACTGTGCTCCTAAATCATCATTCACTTTGATGTATTGTATTTTATTTAATTTATCTTATTTTAGTCCCCACACATAATATCAGACATAGCCTCGCTTATTTTCTAGGTCATCTCCTTTAAATATGCTGGGATATTCTGTATTCTCTCTGATCTCAAGGTGTCATTCCCCTCAAAGTACTGTAACAGAATGAAACATTGCTACTTGTTATAGTCCCTGGAAATCTGTGTCACTATATATTATCCACCTGCTCTGAAACGGGATCATAGAGAGAACCTATATTTTTAACAATAAAATTGATAGAATCTGTAATAATTATAACGAATATCTGTTATTACATTAGACCCTAAATTTTAGAGTGATGTAGTTCCCCTCCTCCCTCAACCCTATAATATAGGTTGCACTATATTATACTTGTCTTATTTCTCCCATGCTATCTTGTAGTTTATTGCTATATAGCTGTTTGTTCAGGTTGTATTTCCATTTAATGAGTGGTCTGGTACTTGGATTTCATTTCATTGCTATACCTTAGGTTTTTTTTTTTTTTTTTTTTTTTTTAGGGCTTTCAAATGATTAAAAAAAAAATCACAATCGCAAGATTTAAAAAAGTCACAATTAATTGCAGTTTAATCGCACTGTTAAGCAACAATAGAATACCAATTGAAATTTATTATGAATATTTTTGGATGGTTTTTCTACATTTTCAAATATATTGATTTCAATTGCAATACAGAATACAAAGTGTAGAGTGCTCACTTTATTTGATTACATTGTAAAGAAGAAACAAAAGAAATAGTATTTTTCATTTCCCCTCAGACAAGTACTGTAGTGCAATCTCTATCGTGAAAGTGCAATTTAGAAATGTAGAATTATTATTTTTTGCATAACTGCACTCAGACAAAAAGTGTAAAACTTTAGAGCCTACAAGTCGAAGCATGAAGGGACATATGAATGTTTGGCATATTGTTCACATAAATACCTTGCAAAGCTGGCTACAACAGTGCCCAGGGCCGGATTAACGCAGGGGCTTTAGGGACTGCAGCCCACGGTCCCGGTGCATCAGGGCTCAGGCAGGCTGCCTGCATGTCATGTCCCCAGGCTGCTCCCAGAAGTGGCCAGGTGCTGGCACATCTCTGTGGCCCCTGGTGGGGAGGTGCCTCTGCACACTGCCACCCCGCCAGCACGGTCCCTGCAGCTCCCATTGGCCAGTTCCCGGCCAATGGGAGCTGGGTGGGCGGCACTTGCAGCCGCGGGCAGTGCATGGACACACGCTGTCCCCCTCCCCCCAAGGGCACACAGAGATGAGGCAACAGCCAGCCACTTCTGGGAGTGGTGTGGAGCCACGGCATGCAGGCAGACAGCCTGCTTGAGCCCTGCTGCACCGCTGGCTGGGAGCCGCCTGTGGTAAGCACTTCCCGGCCGGAGACTGCACCTCACACCCCCTCCTGCACCCCAACCTCCTGTCTCAGGTCAGAACCCCCTCCTGCACCCAACTCCCTCCCAGAGCCTGCACCCCTCACTCTCTCCTGCACCCCAACACTCTGCCCCAGCCTGGAGCCCTCTCCTGCACCCAAACTTCCTCCCAGAAAGAAACTAATATAACAGCTGTTCTACGGTAAGAAATAAGCTATTTTGAATTAACTTAACTATATTCTACATGTTTTAAGACTGAAATGTAACCACAGAACAGCTTTATGTTAATTAAAAGGCAAGTTTAGTATAGTGTTAATAGCCTCGATGCCATAATTGTGATCATTTTGTTTTAAATTAGGAAAAAGACTTGTATACAGGGGCCCCACAAAATCTAATAGCCCCGGGCCCACAGGAGAGTTAATCCAGCCCTGACAGTGCCATGCAAACGCCTGTTCTCACTTTCATATGACATTGTAAATAGGAAACAGGCAGCATTATCTCCCATAAATGTAAACACACTTGTTTGTCTTAGTGATTGAATAAGAAGTAGGACTGAGTGGCCTTGTATGAGGTAAACTGAAAAATACTATTTCTTTTATCTTTTTTACAGTACAAATATTTGTAATAACAATAATAATATAAAGTGAGCACTATTGTAATTGAAATCAATATTTGAAAATGCAGAAAAACATCCAAAATATTTAAAATAAATTTATTTGGTATTCTATTGTTTAACAGTGCAACTAAAACTGCGATTAATCACAACTATTTTTTTCTAGTTAATTTGTTTCATGTTAATTGCATGTATTAACTGCGATTGACAGCCCTAATTCTTTTATTTCATATAAAATTATTACAGCTTTCCAACGGAATAGAATAAAAATAAAATCATAAGGTCCTATTGTAATTTAATCAACAGGACAACAGTATTTTAACAGATCTCATGGTAAATCTTGCACAGTTCTTGCACAGAAAGGCCCCAATTCAGCACAGCACGGAAGCAAATGCTTAATGTTAAATGTGCTTACGTCCCGTTGTAGTCAAGAAGAATACAGTTGTGCTTAAGCACTTGGCTGAATAGGGACAGACTTCAGCATGTGCTTAAATGCTTTGCTGAAGTGGGGCCTCACTGTACAGCTGAGGCCAAATTCTAGTTAATGTGGGGAATATGGTGTGAATCACCCTAAACAGCTGTATATAAGCATTGAGAGGTGGCATTAATACACACCTGTATTCTGCTGGAAACCAGCCCTATGTACAGATCCCTAGTGTTTTCTATTCCTGATAAGAATAGAAATTTGGGTGTGAGGCTGTGTATAAAGATCATTGTCTAACCTGAGCATAATACGTACATAGATATCTGGACCATGGCTCTTGTATGCCATGGAGGAGGAGATGGTCATGCCACAGAAGATCTACACCATGAGCTCTCCATTGCGATCCAGAGGGAGGGGGGCAATTTCTGCTGTCTGGCCACAGGGTCTCTGTTTACGTACTATACATGTAGCCAAATGCTGGCTGACTGGTGTTTAAGGCATTTAGTGTGAAATCTGCCCCGATCAGAGGGGCTTGGGCAAGGCCTTCTGCATTAAGGGCTCATGTGGCGCTTAAGGGGTGCTCTGGACTCTCTCCGCAGGGGTGAACTTCACCTGTGGCCTGGTAAGGGGCTACAATGACTGCTATAAACAGATTTCTCATTCAGAGTCTGGTCTCTTCATAGCTGGCAGTTACTCCACGGGGAGCCTCATGAGATATCTTCACTGAGAAGAGGAAGGCTTTGTGCATTAATGGGAGCTCATTCTGAAATCTAAAATCTCATCTCCCCAGCTCATTTCCATAATTACTCATGTGGAACGAAGTATCTCAGACATAATGGAAATGAAAAAAGTAAAAATTTGTGTAACGAAGAAAGTTAATAGGCATAGCTACAGCCTGACACAGAACTGTGGGCTTGATCCAAAGCCCATAAAAATCCAGTGGAAAAGCACCCATGGACTTTAGTGGGCATTGGACAAAATAGGCCTTACTCTCAGTAGTTATCAGCTATGGGTGAGTTAGAAGAATGGTCTTTCTATTTTAGACCAGATATAGCCCTCGCCATCCTTAACTGCTCCTTTAAGTCACTGGTAGACCAGTGGATCCACTAATTCTTTATTGGACTTTCTGGTTTTGATGTATGTAAATAATTTCTTAATGCTTGTCAGGGCCGCCCAGAGGGGGAGGCAAGTCGGGCAATTTGCCCCAGGCCCCGCAGGGGCCCCCATGAGTATGTTGGAGGTCCCCCCGCCTCCATCTTCCCCCATCTCCCAGTGTCTCAGCTGGTAAGGGGGCAGGGCTGCGAGCTGCGGCCTAGCGGTGGGAGCTCAGGCCCCGCTGGAGCCAGGCTGCTGCAGTGCTGTCCGGGGCCGCTCCTGGACGTGGCGCGCTGAGGCTCTGGGAGAGGGGGTAAGCGGCATGGTAAGGGACCGGGGCCAGGCACTCCCCCGACTCCATCCCCCCCACAGCCTGGCCCCCAGCTCTGAGCCCAGCCCCTCTGAGCCGGGCACCCTCCCGACCCCATTCCCCCCCACAGTCCTGACCCCCAGCTCTGAGCCCAGCCCCTCTGAGCTGAACACCCCCCTGACCCCATCTCCCCACAGCCCTGAGTCCATCCCCTGTGAGCTAGGCACCCCCCAACCCAGAGCCCAGCTCCCCATCCAGCCCTGGGCAACAGCAGCACCACCCCCAGGCAGCGACAGCCCATTGGCACCAACCATCACCATCACCCAGCAACAGCCCATTATGTAATTGCAAATGTATACATACCATTAAAGCATTTAATGTTTTTAAATAATGTATTTAGTGTATTTTCAAATTATTACAAATTAGTTATTTTTTACATTTCCAAATACATGTTACTATAGTATTGCAACTTTTTTTTATGGAAGGGGCCCCCGAAATTGCTTTGCCCAAGGCCCCCTGAATCCTCTGGGTGGCCCTGATGCTTGTTATCAAGTCTTAGGCTCCTCACTCTAATTTTCCTTTTAAACTTCCTAATTCTATTACATGTTTTACTTGCCTTTGCTTGTATTTCTTTCTCTTTGCTTCACTTGGGCTGGAGTTCCAGTTTCTCAAGGATACCCCCAAATAACCTCTTGAATTGTCCCATACTGTGTCTACCCTACAGTCAGTATAGGTATTTTTAGTGCATCCGTCATTATAATATCTGCAAAGCAGCTGAACAGTGGCAAAGTGGCTTGCATAGAGAAACTTCAGTGCAAACCCCTGCACCCCTGCTTTTTGAGTGGTGTTGATGAGCCAGTGTCCAACCCCATCATTTTGAGTGGAAAGTCCAACCCAAGTCCAATTTTCATGGTTAATTGGTGGGTTGAATAGCTTGTAGCAAGTGCTTCAATTTTGGTCAGTCTCTAATGTCAATGCTGTTATAGAAATTAATTAGTGTATGTGCATAAAATTACCTCTGCAAAATTTCTTCCAAGCTAGGTTATGGAGCAGATAAAGTCCTATGACTGTTACTGTACTGTAAAATCAAATGTTAGCTTCAAAGCTATCTCAGCTAAACTTAGGAATCTTTATTTTATGGAACATTTAGGAATGTGTTATTAAATATCCCACACCAATATATATGATGTTTCTTCCCAGCTCCATCACATCAATGGCTGCACTACAGAGAACGAAGAAAATACATCCAAGCCTGTAATGTTTTTCTTTCTCTGGCTTGCTGTATGGTGAGATGTTAATTATTTTGATATAACATTCATTAAAACTGTGCTCTTCCCTTCAAGACTTTGAAACCAACGTCAGGGAAACTGAAAGCTCCTGTTTTAAATTCTCTCTGATTATCTTTCCTCTAATTGACTTTCATTCATATCCAGTCAGGTCTTAATTTCCCTGTGTGACTTTATGAGCCTGTCCATTTCTATTTTCTCTTCTTCTATCTCACGTCACTTTTTAGGCTCAGTGCTGTGAGGTGCTGAGTGACTTTCAATTCCTCTTGACTCAAGCCATTCAGCATTAATTTGCAAGATCAAGAAAGGGCCTTTATGGTGCTGAGTGCTTCCTGTGAGATGCTCAGCACTTTCCACTTCCACTAGAGCTAATAGGACATGAGGGATCTCAGCCGTTTTAGGATTAGGCCCAATATCCCAAGTGGTCATGGACCAATATACGTTACCTAATCTGCAGAGGAGTAGGATCCAATCTAATATTTATTTCCATCTTAATTGAGCAATCGAAATAACCAAATACAGTGTTGTCTTCTAATTTTCTTTTAATCCTCCATTATCCACTTCCTCTAATTTTAAACAGTTATTTTTAGGAACAGTTGTAGCTGTGCAAGCCAAGGTTGTCCAGATTCTTGTTAAGCTGTGCAGAGCATGTTCAGAGCAACCTGTATTGTATGGAAGAAAACTGCATGGAAAGCTAACAGAATTTTAAAATTTAATTAATAGTGGAAAACTAGTCTCTCTAAACAAGTTCACCAGGCACTTGACTACCACAGTATCTTATGACAGATGGTCTCCCAAAAGTTTTTCTAGATTCTTAGCTTGTGTTGGTGTTTTGATAACAGTTCAAAACGAAGTGCATGTTTTGAAGGGTTTCTGATCTGTGGAAGACAAACGATTTAACATCTGATGTTCCTTTGTTAGTGGGAGTGAAAGATGACTTCATCATTGGCAAGTCAGGATCATTTTACACACTGAAATATTTGTAAATATTTATACTATATGCTCTAAACCAGTGCTTCTCAAAGTCGGGACGCCGCTTGTTCAGGGAAAGCCCCTGGCGGTCCGGGCTGGTTTGTTTACCTGCCGTGTTTGCAGGTTTGGCCGATCGCGGCTCCCACTGGCCGCAGTTCACTGCCCTGGGCCAATAGGGGCTGCAGGAAGTGGCGCGGGCCGAGGGATGTGCTGGCCGCCCTTCCCGCAGCCCCCATTGGCCTGGAGCGGCAAACCGGCCCGGTAAACCAACCGGCCAGGGGCTTCCCCGAACAAGCGGCGGACCGGCTTTGAGAAGCACTGCTCTAAACTATGCTTTCAAATCTTGTGGGGCGGGGACTGACGGCGTGAAAAGATTTCTATCTCAGGTGCTATCCCATTGGAGCAGCTTTGATGAATGTATGTAACGTAGTGGTACAGTGTATGTATGGGCAAGTCTACACTACAAAATTAAACTGACCTAAGTTACGTTGACCTACAGCCACTGCAGTAATTAAATCACTTTTGCATACTGTGCTCCTTGTGTCGGCTGTGCCTGTTCTGACCAGGAGCCTGCACCAATTTAACTGTCTGTGTGGGGCATTGTGGGATGACTTCTCAATGGCAGCAGCAGTCAGTGTAAGCAACACAGTGTCTACACTGACACTGCGTCGACCTAACTGCATCAACCTAAGCCCTGCACCTTTTGTGGAGGTGGTGTTATAAAGTCGGTGTCGTGGGAGAGTGATTTTGGTGGGAGCTACATTTTAGTATAGACGCTTACAGAGTTAGGTCAATGTAAGCCGCTTTGCGTCGACCTATCTCTGTAGTATAGCCCAGGGCAATATAATTAACTCCTTTATGTTCTGCTCTTGGAAACACACATGAATAACGTCATTCACATGAGTAGTCTCAGTGAGTTTTTGTGTAATGTATGTGTACCCTATTGGTTAGCATGTGTTATGTGTCCCACCCTGCAGAGCATGTGAGCCCCCAGCTTCTAAGTCTGGCTCATTAGCTCAAGCTGAAGAGCAAGTCCCTGGGGTATGCTCTGGTGTTGCCCAACATAGCGGCTATCACATTTGCAGGATCAGGATCTTAATTTTAAATTGTTTTGTGATTGACTGGAAATCACCCATATGAGACAAAGTAGAGACCATTAGTACCTCCATAAAAGGTGTTGGGTCAGCACGCAAGACAATAGACTACATCTAATACCAGATTGGATATCATCATCATCATCATCCATCCTGTTCCCATTACGCCTCTGGCGTTTAGGGCAGAAACGAAGCTCCTCCGCTCCTGTCTGTTTCTGGCAACTCTTTCAATGGTTCCCCAGCTGTGCCCCAGGTTTTTCAGCTTGGCTTCCACAGCTCTTCGCCATGTTGTTTTTAGGCAGCCTCATTTTTGCTTGCCTTCAGGTGTCCATCGTATTGCTACTCTGGTGATGGAATCGGTTTCCATCCAAAGCACACGGTCAATCCATCTCCAATGCCTCCTGGCAATGATGGAGCTCAGATCCTCTTGGCTGCACTGTGTCAAGAGATCTTGATTTGAAATTGTTCTGGGCCAAAAGATATGGAGGATTTTTCTGAGACAGGTTGTATGGAATGAAGACAGTTTGGACATGTCCTACTTTCTCATTCCCCAGCATTCAGCACTATAAAGTAATGTTGAAAGTAGACCGCTCTGATAAATCTTGAGTTTGGTTTTGGTGTTGTTTTTTGATGATTTCCAGACTGTATTTAAGTTCCTGAAGGTTTTCCTGGCTTTACTGATTTTTTTCTGGATGTCCTGGCTTGTTCCACAATCCTGATTGATGGTGCTGTCCAAGTAAGTGAATGTTTCTACCTTGGTGAGAACATAATCCTCTCTCCGTACTGGAGATGGTGAGACAATATTAAAAGACATGATATCTGTCTTATTGCAGTTGATTTTCAGTCCAATTTGCTGGCTGAATGCATTGAGTCGAGTTGTTTTTTCGTGTATATGGTGTTGGGTATGTGATAGGAGAATGAGATCATCTGTGAAGTCCAGGTCTTCAAGGGGTGAGAAGGGTGTCCATTTAATGCGTCTTGGCATATCTTCTGTTGTACACTGCATTACCCAGTCGATAGCAATGTTGAAAAGGATTGCAGACATGACACACCCCTGGCATACTCATGTTTTGACTTCAAAACTGAGCTCACTGCAATCAACACTGCATGTAAAGTTGGAATAGAAGCTTTTGATGATGTTGATTATACAGAGAGGGATTCTATATGCCTGCAGAATGTGCCATAGGCTGGTCCTATGACTGCTATCAAAAGCCTTCTCAAAGTCTATGAAGTTTATGTAGAGCTGATCAGATTTGGATACCTAAAATCTGTCTGTCTAGGAGAACCAGCCAGCTAAGAACCACCAACCCAGATCTTTTAGAGGATGCTGGTTTGGTAACATGAAGAACTTAGGAGACCATCACTTCCTTGCCCACTTGCCACATTGACATCTCCAGACTCCAGGGCTTGAGGTCCCTGCAGTGCTGGCTTCTGGAGGAGGCTGGAACTGGCAATGTGAAGACCTAGCAGTGGCTGCGACCGCTTCAGATGGAATTGGGTAAAACCCAGAATGGTATTTTAGCCTTGTTTGTAACTGCCTCATATTGTTGACTCTCATTCAGTTTGTGATCTACGATAACCCCCAGATCCTTTTAGCAGTACTAGCCAGTTTATTATTCATTTTGACGTTGTGCACTTGATTTTTCCTTCCTAAGTGAAGTACTTTGCACTTGTCTTTTATTGTATTTCATCTTGTTGATTTCAGACCAATTCTGCAATTTGTCAAGGTAGTTTTGAATACTAATTCTGTCCTCCAAAGTGCTTGCAACCTCTCCCAGCTTGGTGTCATCTGCAAATTTTAGAAACATACCTCACTCCATTGTCCAAGTCACTAATGAAAATATTGAATAGTACCAGACCCAGGACTGCCTCCTGTGGGACTCCACTAGATACGTCCTCCCTGTTTGACAACTACTCTTTGAGTATAGTCTTTCCAGTTTTGCCACCTTATAGTAATCTCATGTAGACCACATTTCCTTAGTTTGCTTATGAGAATGCCACGTGAGACTGCATCAAAACTAAGCCCAAGATATATCCCATCTTCTGCTTCTCCCCATCCATTGGGCAAGTGAACCTGTCAAAGGGAGGAAATTAGGTTGGTATGTAATGATTTGTTCTTGACAAATTCATGCTGGCTATTCCATATAACCTTATTATCCACTAGATGCTTGCAAATTGCTTGTTTTAATAATTAGTTCTAATATCTTCCAGGTATCAAAGTTAGATTGGCTAGTCTGGACTTTCCAGGGTTCTCTTTGTTCCACCTTTTACAGATGGGTACGAAGTTTCCCCTTCTCCAATCCTCTAGGCCCTCGTGCATCCTCTGAGTTCTTAAAGATAATTGCTAACAGTTCTGAGATAGCTTCAGCTAGTTCCTTAAGTATCCTAGGATTAACTTCATCAGGCCCCATCAACTTGAATACATCTAATTTATTCAAATATTCTTTAACTTGTTTTTCCTATTTTTGTTTGTGTTCCTTCCTCCTTGCTGTTACTATTGTATTGAGTATCTCATCACCATTAACCTTTTTAATTAAAACTGAAGCAAAATAGGCATGAAATACCTCACGCCTCTTGATATCATCTGTTATTAGCTCTCCTTCCCATTAGGTAGAGGACCCAGACTTTCCTTCATCTTTCTCTTGCTTCTAATGCATTTAAAGAACCTCTTCTTATTGCCTTTTATATAACTCATTTGGTGCTTTAGCCTTGCTCTATTCTTCTCCTTCCTCCTTAGCAATTTGTCCATATTTTCACTTTTTGTAGGATTTTTTTTTTTAAATTTCTGGTCATTAAAGAGCTCCTCCTGGAGTTTTGTTGACCTCTTCTTGTCCTTCCTTCTCATCAGAATAGTTGGCAGTTGTACATTTAATATGGTGTCCTTGACAAACTTTGCTCCCCTGAACTCCTGTACCCCATGGGACCTTACCTACCAGTTCCCTGACTTTGCTGACGTCTACTTTTTTGAAGTCCGTTGAGCTTATTCTGCTGCTCTTGTTCCTTCTTTTCCTTAGAATCATAAAATCATCATTTCATGATCACTTTCACCCAAATTGCCTTCCACCTTTTGATTTGCAACCAATTCCTTCCTATTGGTCAGAATCATGTCTAAAATGGCTGTCCACCTGGTTACTTCCTCCATTTTCTGAAACAAAAAGTTGTTCCAAAAAGTTGTACAAAAGAAGAACTTACTAGAAGTTTTGTTTTATTACTTTTCCAGCAGATGTCTGGATAGTTAAAGTCCCCCATTACTACTAGGTCTTATGTTTCGGATATTTCTGTTTGTTCTAGAAAAGCCACTTCTACTTCCTCTTCTTGATTTGGTGGTCTGTAGTAGATGTCTACCATGATGTCAATCTTTCTTTTCCACCTTTTATCTTTACCCAGAGACTTTCAACTGGTCTGCCTCGCACCTACTTCTGGACCAGAATAATAATATTCTTGATGTATAATGCAACAATTCCTCCCTTCCCACCCACCCCCCATCTATCCTTCCTGAACAAGCTATACCCCTCTATACTAATATTCCAGTCATGAGATTTATTCCAAGTCTCTGTGATGCCAATCAAGTCATAATTCAGCCTTATGTACTAATACTTCCAGTTCTTACTATTTGTTCCCCACACTCCTTGCATTCGTGTATAGACAGCTAAGATTTTGAGCAGGTTCCCTCACTGATTTCATTTTTATTGCTCTTATGACCTTTATTTTTCAATTTTTCCTTCAACATCTAGCTCTCTGTAAAGGTTGCTTTTTTCATGCTTACTTGTGGGCTTTTGTCACCTGTCCCTTGTGAATCTAGTTTAAGGCCCACTTCACTAGGTTCAGGGCCGGCTCTAGGCATCAGCAAAGCAAGCAGTTGCTTGGGGCGGCAGATTTGCAAGGGGCGCAAGAATCCAACATGGGAGCTGAGAACCAACAGGGGGCCCTGGGAGCTGTAGTTCCTTGGTTAGCTCCCTGCCTATAGAGCCAGCCCTGGAGCAGGGAAAGAACTACATTTCCCAGCATTCCCACTAGCAACAGGGGTGGGGGTGGTCAGCCAAAATTCTTTTTGCTTGGGGCAGTAAAAAACCTAGAGCCGGCCCTGACTAGGTTGGTGAGTTGGTACATGAAGATGCTTTTCCCCTTTGTGGGCAGATGGACCCCATTTCTTCCCAGCAGATCTTCTTTCTGAAACAGCATCGCCTGGTAAAGGAAACGGACCCCTTGACCCCCTCATGCTAGCTCCCAGAGCCCCTGGAGTCGCTGCTGATCTGCTCAGGGTCAGACCTGGCAATATCATTAGTGTTCATGAGGATGAGCAGTATGCAGTAGTGGTCAGAGGGATAGAAGAGCTTCAGCAGTCTTTCCATAATGTCTCAGATGTGGGCTGCAGGAAGGCGGCATATCCCCTGGGACATCATGTCATGGATGCCTCTGTCCCCCTCAGAAGGGAGTTCCTAACCACCATCACCTTACATCTCCTTCTCTTGGGTGTGGTGGCTATGAACCTTCCAGCCCTGGGGGCAGGTGGGACCTCCTTCTCAGCCACTGGGGTCTGCTCCTCACCTCCTGTTGCCAGCACAGCATACTGGTTCTTAACTGTGATAGCTGGGGTTGGAGCACTCTTTACTGCTCAAGGTGGCAGCAGCCAGTCTCCTCCCCATAGAGCAGTAGGTTCTCCTTTGGTGCTGCTGTAGTCATCCTCTGTCTCATGGGTGTCCTGTTGAAGAAGTACTCATGCTCCCGAATGCTGCCCAGGTGAGCTACCTCCTTCTGCAGCTCTTACTTGTTTCTTGAGGGACTCCATCAACAGACACCTCTCGCTCAGGGTGGTTACCCCTGCCTGGCTTTCATCGGGGGGACAAGACGAGGGTCTGGGTGGAAGACTCCAGGGTCAGGTGGGGGCCCACAGAGGTGTAGGTAGGTGTAGCAGTGGTGTTAGTGACCCCGTTTTCTTCCCATTGCAGGTTCTTCCTTGTAGAGTACCTGCAAGTTAAGGAAAGGAAAAACAAACAACCTCTCCCCCTCCTTTCCCCAACAGCTCTACCTCCCTGACTAGTGGGGAATGCATAATAAAGAAATTAGGTTGTTGAAAATTAAGCAAAGCCAAGCAGGTTATTAATGGGAAGTTGCTGCAGGGTTTGAGAGACATATAACTATAGAGTAAGTCTTGAAAGCACAAGTAAACTGAAAGAAAAGGCTTGTGCCAGATAACAGTCACGGTTTAATTCACTAAATATTGGCTTCATCAGGCACAGGACAGGAGAAAACATCTTTGAGGAAGAATTTTTTTAATACTTTACTCAACTTGAGAAGGAGCTATTGTACTCTACAGTATATCAAATATATGTTTGGCAATAGACTTTATTAACCTATTAAATCAGCAAGATGAAATAGCCACTTTGTTCTATTTAATTTAAAACAATAAAACTAAATAATAAAATTGTGGCTTCATAATGTAGTCTCATGTTAGATAAGGAAGGCTTTTTATTCCAATATTAGAATTTCTTCTGGTATTAATGCAATGTTTACACCCCTGTGTTTAAGTATGTGATGGTACATAAGGGTCTATGCTTATGTTGGTGTATTACATATAATTAAATTTGCAAATTCTATTAATGCCATGTAAAGGCTCTGAATTCAAATGCCTACCAATTGGAAAACGAAAATGTTGATGCTTCTCAAAGAAACAAAGTTAGGTTGCATATATCATATATGCAGGTGACTTTGTATTTTCCTTAATCTTAACATTTGATGAGAACCGTAACTTTTTATTGTCATAGATCTTGAGGCCATCTAGTTTGACCTCTTGCATACTACAGGCCGTAGAATTTCATCCAGTAGTTCCTGTGTCAAGCCCATAACCTCTGGTTAAGGTTGAGCTTATCTTTTAGAAAGACATCCAATCTTGATTTAATGATTGTAGGTGAGGGAGCATCTACCATATTCCTAGGTAAAAAGGGGGGAGGGATAGCTCAGTGGTTTGAGCATTGGTCTGCTAAACCCAGGATTGTGAGTTCAATCCTTGAGGAGGCCACTTAGGGATCTGGGGCAAAAATCAGTACTTGGTCCTGCTAGTGAAGGCAGGGGGCTGGACTCAATGACCTTTCAAGGTCCCTTCCAGTTCTAGGAGATAGGGTATCTCCATTAATTATTTATTATAAATTATTCCAGTAGTTGGTAAATTGTTCCAATATTTGAATTCATAACCTTAATGGTGTACAGATTACCTTGTGGCAATGAGTTCCACAAGCTCTTCTTTGATATCAAGAGCTTAGCAAGATTAATAAATAGATGAGAAATGTATAGGAGTACCAAGAATATCCAGGAATATAATAGTAATGGCTTTAGATAAATAATAAAAACAAAACAAAACCCAGGAGTTTTTGGAGGGATATAAACCTTCAAGCTTCAAAATCTAAGCCATCCTGTAATAAAGGGGATTGGAAGAATTTTTCCTTGTGGGCAGGTTATTCCACAGCTGCATACTGCTGGGTTTCCAGCACTTTCCTTTTGAGTCAGCTGGTGCTGACCACTTTTGGAGACCAGATTTGCTCTGATCTGGTTTGATGCAGTCTGGCAGTTTTTGTGTCCCTAGGATGTATGGCTGTGGATGAATGAAGCCAAGTTTTCAGTATTGGTGTTGGCTTATGTCATGTGCAGTGACATTTATATCCTAGAAACATCTTTAAAACAATGTTAAATTTGAGTGTTTTGTTGACAGGGAAACACGAGAGCAGAAATGAGCAGGAAAGTTGACCCAGTGAGTAAAAAAGGAGGAATAGGT
Organism: Trachemys scripta elegans; assembly: GCF_013100865.1. Taxonomy (NCBI): domain Eukaryota; kingdom Metazoa; phylum Chordata; order Testudines; family Emydidae; genus Trachemys; species Trachemys scripta. Next base: position 23,757,107 of record NC_048311.1, read on the forward strand.
ATTCAAAGTCTAGTGGGAGTTGCTTTGTAGGGTAACCAGACGTCCCGATAAAATTGGGATTGTCCTGATATTTAACTCTTTGTCCTACATCCCGACCGACGTACGATCAGGATGCCATTTGTCCAGATATTGTAGAGTTGTCAGGCCTCTGGTTATCACTGGGCTGGCAGGCTCCCTAACTGGCCGGCTCTGTGCAGCTCCCCGGAAGTGCGACATCTCCCTCTGGGTTCTAGGTGTAGGGATTGCCAAGGGGGTTCTGCATGCTGTCCCCACCATGAGTGCCAGCTCTGTAGCTCCCAATGGCAGGAAGTGTGGCCAATGGGAGCTGCAGTGGCGGCACCTGGAGGTGAGGCATCGTGCTTAGCTGCACCTCTGCCTAAGACCCAGAGGGTGATGTGCTGGGCATCCACAAATTCCCATTAAAGTCACAAGGAGCTGTGGATGTCCAGCAACTCTGATATCAGGACATTTTTAGTAAAGTTCAGTGACTAAAATTTGATCAAAATCCTGAACTCAAGCTCTTGGCACGTAAATAAGGGGAACTGATTGTCAAATATTTTGTTTGCGTGAATGTGTTTGTAATTTTCAAGTCTGCACATACCCTACATGCTGTCTGTTACTGATTTGGACTAGTAAACAGTTTTTTCTTTTTATTGGAAAAATCTTCTCAGATCACCTTCAGCAACAGAATTGCATTTTTGACTGTGAATTCACTGTCTTCTGTCAATTTGTGGAAATAGTATTATGTTTTATTTAAATTTTTTTTTCTTTTGCATTTGATATAAACATGGGTTTCAAATAAATACTCTGGTTTTTCTCCTAATTGCAAAAATTAATCAGTTTTACTGCTGAAAATGGAGATTTAAAATTAATATCTAAGATACATAGATCAAAAATGTGTCACTAATTCATCCTTGATGGATACAAGCATAATTCTATTGGATCTTTCATGTACTCTCTTACCCCTTCATTGGTTCTATGTTGCTTATATCAGGGATGAATATGTTCCGTAATCCTAACCCTTCTCACCAAAACCTAGACATTTAGGGGTAGTCTTCAGGTGGGTGTCCTGCCATTTTGAGAGTACAATTCACACCCATAAAACTCTACCCCCATTTTATAAGTCCTCTCACAAAACTGGTAGTGAGAGATTCAAATGCTTAAGTCTGAGCTCAACACTTCTTTAGGCATACAAAAGTGCAGGCAGCTTAAGCTGAGTCAAATGAAAATATACTCTTTGAAGAGAACAACTGATTGCAGGAGCTGAAAGTTTGTGACACATGATTCCATGCACTGGCCCTATATCTAATGGGTTGTATCAAAGTCTGATCTATAAACAGTCCCCAGACTTCGGAAAAGTTTGGATCTGGATCTGAGCTACTACTGCTACAAAATGGTTAGATGCCATTATTCTTATAATATTCTACTTTCTTCAAAGGCATGCATTGCTAGAAGGTAGCTCTGTTTCCTAAAGGTAGGGAGGGGATTTCCTTCCAGTACATTGCTAATCAAAATACAAAATGCAGAATACTAAAAAGGTCACCATAGCACAGAGCTGTACTATATTTCACCGAATACATTAGGCATTTCATTGCTGATAGGTCATTCTAGAGACAAAGATTTTAATGAAACTGGAAAATGGCAGAAAGCTGCTTTTTTTTTTTTTTTTTTTTTAACCCTGCTGTAGATTGGAAATGTGCAGTGTTAGGGTGCCATCCTGCATTGAGATCCCCTGAGCCTGCATGCTGTCTCATTGAGGCTGTATGCTTCTTTCCATTAAAACAACAGGAGCGTTAACAATTACATTGCTCCATTATTCAAACACAGTAACCAGAGTCTGCTGCAGTCTGCCGTTCCTTAATCTGTCCCTGCAGTCTAGAACCCTGCCTTCCAAAATGGAAGATGATCTGGGATCTCAGCAGCCCCTCCTTCTCCCAGTGTGAAACAACAATGGCTTCAAACAGAGGCCAGCAGGGTGCCATATAGGTTCAGGAGCCTGAGCTGGAGATTGGCTGCAGATTTAAGGCCTTGTTGTAGTCACTTTAGAATTCTAATTTTTGTGGTGATTTGAGGACGTCCTATCTTCTGCGGTATACTCTAGGATAAACCCTGGGCAACCACAAAGGGAAATGATAAAAACTCTGGGTTAAACTTTGGCGATTGATTGCCATTATTATTTTGTTTAAAGAATGCACTTTGTGTTTTAACTGGTATTTCATTGAATATAGGTTTTGCTGTCAACATTCTGATTGGCTTCAATTGGTTACTGGTGGAAAGACTTGCAGGTCACTGTATTAAAAGCCACAGAAGGTCTGGAGGGATGGGGGTGGGAATGATAATAGAGAAGCTTCCTTGTACCTGGAATAGCAAATAAGCATGCTTGGAAGACATAGTATAACTTAATACATGAAATATGAACATGTTTATCTTCTTGCTGCAATCCGTTTTCTTCTCCATTTCAAAATGGGTATCCGAGAATGGTAAAATGGCCATGATGTACTTTTGTTCAACCAAGGTTTAGATGGGTTTAATAAGGGAATAAGAAATATAAAATACAGCCCGAAATCAAACTTTCATTGTAATAATGAATGCAGATTTCCTTTTTTAAAAAAAGGAAAGTTGTGAAATTGGTGACTATCCAAGCTGCTGTCACTGGTGAAAACAAAGACCTCCGTTTTTTCATAGAGTAGGTATAGACAGGGCTTAATTTGTGCCGGGGCTGAGTCCTGGCACTCCTAGACTTGGCACCTCTGGGCTTGCTGCAACATTTACGAATGTAAAAAAATTGCCTTAGCCCCAACCCCTCTTTCATTACAAATTAAGCACTGGGTACAGATGAATGAAAGCTTTCTCATCCCAGTCGTGCGCACCTGCTTTCTTCTGGAAAGTTACGTTCAGTCTCAGAAGTAAAAAGCAACAGAGGGTCCTGTGGCACCTTTGAGACTAACAGAGGTACTGGGAGCATAAGCTTTCGTGGGTAAGAACCTCACTTCTTCAGATGCAAGTAATGGAAATCTCCAGAGGCAGGTATATATCAGTGTGGAGATAACGAGGTTAGTTCAATCAGGGAGGGTGAGGTGCTCTGCTAGCAGTTGAGGTGTGAACACCAAGGAAGGAGAAACTGCTTCTATAGTTGGATAGCCATTCACAGTCTTTGTTTAGTCCTGATCTGATGGTGTCAAATTTGCAAATGAACTGGAGCTCAGCAGTTTCTCTTTGGAGTCTGGTCCTGAAGTTTTTTTGCTGTAAGATGGCTACCTTTACATCTGCTATTGTGTGGCCAGGGAGGTTGAAGTGTTCTCCTACAGGTTTTTGTATATTGCCATTCCTGATATCTGACTTGTGTTCATTTATCCTCTTGCGTAGTGACTGTCCAGTTTGGCCAATGTACATAGCAGAGGGGCATTGCTGGCATATGATGGCATATATAACATTGGTGGACGTGCAGGTGAATGAGCCGGTGATGTTGTAGCTGATCTGGTTAGGTCCAGTGATGGTGTTGCTGGTGTAGATATGTGGGCAGAGTTGGCATCAAGGTTTGTTGCATGGGTTGGTTCCTGAGTTAGAGTTGTTATGGTGCGGTGCGTGGTTGCTGGTGAAGTAAGTTCTCTCACCAGATGTGTTCAGTACCTGGATATCGATGAGATTGCCTGCAAGGGTATCTCTTATAATAGTTTGTGATGGAAGGTGGATGTTTGTCTATTGAGAGCACCGTTTCCTAAAGGTCACTGAACAGCTGTCAGAGGATGATAGCTGTCAAGGCTGGATCATGCCTTTTTAGGCAGTGCTTTGAACTGGAGGCAGTACAGAGCTGTACCGCTGCATCTGGGGAGCCTCACAAAGATTCTTCAGTGTATGGTGACCCTGAGAACATCCAGTGTGAATTCTGCTTCTTGGCGCATCGAAAGACTGTAATTGTGCTCAGCTCTTGAGTGAGGGTACAAGCAGAGAAGGCTTTGTTCTCCTTCATAATTGATTCACCTTTGTAGAAATGCAGTCTTGCCTTTGTCTTTGCTGACCTGGGGAATATTTATTTAAACTATGCTCGAGGGCTTGACCCTTCTAGATGCCTCCTGCAAGACTGTTTCCTTGCTATACTACTAATACGGGGGCTAGATCCTGCAAACAGTTCTTCTCACAAGTGGATCCCTTGACTTCAGGGGGACTAATCACATGGATAAGGACTCTCACATAAGTAATGACTCTCACAATTATCATTTAGCCAGTCTCTCTTTAACGAACCAGTCCAGACTACTTGATGGTTGGACATAATATTTAAATAATACTAAAAAATATCAGAAAAGTCAAGTAGGTTTTATTCCATTGGTGTTTATGTAGCCTCAGGTTAAAGAATTGTGGGTGGAAGAAAAGTTGGTGAGGATAAACTTTGTCCTAGTGTGCCAGTGAAAAATATAGATCTACAGTATAAAATCTTTTTATACTAAGACATATTCAGTAGATGAGAACGTACTATAAAACACTTCTGTCAATGTCTTTGCCAGATATTTAATTGGGTAATTTGTTAGTGTACAGGGATTTTTTTTGACTAGTGATTTCATGCATTGCTACACTAGGTCCTTCTGAGAAACCACCTTTAATTATGGAACGAACCTGATTTTGTTTTGAGTACTTTTGATTAAGAGTTGGGTCTGTCGTGGCCATAGATGACTTATGAATCATCCTTTCTCTTGTGATAGAGAGAAAATTATGCCACTGTCTCAGCTCTTATGGAAAAGATTTCATTTTTCCAAACCTGTTGGGACTACTGAAAAAAGTAAATATTTATTTTTACTGACATTTTTAGAGCAGTAAGGCTGCTGTAGAAGAAGAGATAATGAAGCATAGTCCATACTGTTTGTCCTTTCCTGAGCTTTAGGGACCTGGTTTCCATGCCAGCTGGGCAAAAATATTCAGTCTGGGATTTGTCTATAACTGTCAAGGAATAAGAAGTGATTGCGACTAACAAACTCTATGAGAAGTTGAGTCCTCCCAGTACTGTTCACTGCACTGTCTGTATGTTGGAATTAAATTAGCGGCTACTGGCATGTGGGTTTTTGGTGGTTTTTTTTTTTTTATAATATAGAGAAGTATGGAATGGAGGGGGTGTAGGGGAAGTGTCAGTTTTCAGGAGATTTCCTCAATTGTTTCTTTGTGTTCCTCTCCCTATGGGTTTTGATCTGAGTTTCAGGTTTGGATGAGCTGGAAACTCAAAGCAACTCAGCTGAAGCCACCATATTTTATCTGGTTTTGGCCTTAAAACTATTAATTCCTCCCTGTAACTTGTAGGGATAGGAAGGGCATTTGCTCAAATTTGAGTTCAGGTGCAAGAATAAGAGTCCAGTGTTTGGTTTGCAGCAAAACCCGAAAGTAGGTATGAAGATATTTGTTTTTGATCTAGTTTATCTTTTCTGAAGAGAATACATAAATTGCCTTATTTGTAGGATATAATTTTTGTTCAGTGCTCTTCATTGAAGTGAGTTGCTTTTTGATGAATTATTGCTTGTCTTCCAGTAAGTTTGTTTGCTGTGTTGTTCTGTTCTACAGTCTCCTTTCTCTGACCTGCTCCCTTGACACTTCTTTAACGAACCTATTTTCTTAAAACACATGCCCAGGGAATAAGTGTATTTAGTTAACTAGCGAGAATTGGATGTGTATATACTTTTTCTGCATTGCTATTAAGATTTTTTTATTTACTTATTGAAGTGCTATACATTTTGTGGCTGCAGTTTGATAGTACAATTCCAGATGCATGTTCGTCTCAAAAGTCAATATGTATGACGATAGAAGATTTGACATAATTCTGAAGTGTTTTTAAAATGCCTAATTCTATTTCCATTGAAGCCAATGGCAAACTTTCTTTCTTCCCACTCTTATGGTCCTGACTCATGTTTCTACGTTATCTCTTATTTCCCCCCGCTTTTTATATTATGCCCATCACTGTGGCATATGAGCACTTTATTAGTTCCCACGATAGAGTTCTATAGAACTGAACAGAGACTTGCACCATAGAGTTCAATTGAAATTGAATAGGATTCTATAGAAATTACTAATGTATAAACATGTATTGTTACCTATAGCCACATGTGTTTGCAGGATCAGGGTCTAAGAAATAATGAATTTACAAAAGTGGGGAAAATAGCAGTGCAGAGAATTTTTGATAGCTTTGAGAAAATTACCTAAAGAGAAATTGTGAAAACTTCACAGAACTGTAAGAAAGGCCTTTTCATTTAACAAACCAAAAACCCACACAAATATATGTTTCTCAAAATATAAAATGGTATGCATTTCTATAAAAATCTATTAAGGGCATTGCTAATGATTTTACATGGAAGAAGACCAGATACTACAGTGATGGGCAGAAGTATACAATTCTAAAATAGAGATAGATACATTATGGTCCCAGTCCTTATAGCTGATCTGTATGGGTTGGCTCCAAATTGTTTCCATTAAGTTTCAGGTGTTCACATGAGCATATCAGTTTGCAGAATCGGCGGTCTAAGATTCTGCTTCTGTTATGCTACACAATGGACTACACATTACCTTGCAAATTTATTATTGAAATGGGCAACTGTTTTACATTCAAAAATGTTCATATTCCAGATTAAGCATTGAGATTTGAAGAAAGCAGGAAATAGATTATTTCTTACCAGTACCTGAAATGTCTGTTTTTATGAGGCAGAGTATTTTAACTCTTCCTAATAAAAATACACAGGGCACTGATCTTTCCATAGAGAGGTTCTCAAACGTTAAGTGAATGAACCACAGATAAGGAATTCAAAATATCCCTAATAAAAGCAGAGATTGTAGTCTAGGGGCCAGATCCTGCAAAGATTTAATTGTTAGTAAAATTTTACCTGTACTAATGACTTTGGAGGATCCAGGCCTACTCTAGTAGAAGATGGAAAGAAACAAAGGGATTTTTTCCTGCTCTTTTTAAAAAATGATACACACAAAATAGATCACCTCAGGACGCAAGTAACTTACAAAAGAGCTGAGAGTGACAGTTCAATATGAAATTCTCTTGTTCAGCATGGTTCTACAGAGCCAATTAGCCAATACTTTCACCTGCAGCTAGTTTCTCCAACCTGTCTCTGAAGGCTTTTAAAATTCTACTGGAACCAACTATTAGAAAAGGTGTGCACAGATCTAGGTCTCTCTAGTGTAGATCAGAAAGGAGGCTGGACCTGTTCTGCCTTTTTTTTTTCTTCACTCTCATGAATCTAGTAGATGAGCATTCTGCTGTCACTTAGCTATTCTACACCACTGCATTTCCATTGACTTCAATGGAGTTACTGGTGGTGTACAGAATCAGGCTCGGGGTACCAGGATAAGTAATACTGATGTAAGTGATACCAGAATTGGGCCCAGGGACACCATCAAAATCTAATACATTAATGTCCTGCTAGAAAGATGAAACAGCTCCTGTCTTAGAAAACCCCCCTTAATCCAACAAAACATCTCTCTACAGTAGCTTTTTCTGCAAAGGGCAGATATTATTTCTTGCAAAATCTTTGCAACCAAATGGACAAAATTTATTGATAGCCTGGCAGCCATTTTACATCATCCCCAGGTTCCCAGCTAAACTATTAAAATTAATCAGGTGGCAAACTTTCATTATAGCAGATCTAATAAACAATAAAACAGACTCCCAGTGTTGGAAATGTCAGTGAATAGAGCAGTATATTAAAAGGAAGCAATTCTTTTGAAGTCTCTGGGGAAATGCTCCAAAATGTAGTCAAATCAAATAAAACATCATATATACCAAAATATTTATTTTTATATAGCCTTGTGACAGTGCACTTTCCCACTCGTGTCTCTTTTCTAGCCACAAACTGCTCAGAAACCCTCTGGATCCGATCAAATACCTTGTGCAATTTATTCACTGTGTTCTCTCTTCCACCCTTACAAACTTGTGCAACCCTGTATTTACACCAGCATACACTCCTTAGTTCACTCATCCAGGGTGTGTGAGAGACAGAAGGTAGTTTCCCCCTGAGGGATCTGTCCTGGCTCTGATCCTGAAAAACCTGCCAGCCTGCCCCATGCAGGTTCTTCCTGTGCCGTTTTCTACTTTCTGGACTAATGGGTTAATTAGCTTTGTAGCTCTCTCCAGCTCCTCCCCAATCAACCAATTAGGTACAGCTTACCCCAGTTGACTGTGGGGCAATTTAATTGGTGATCCAGTGATCAGAATGCTGGTACAGCTGATGTTGCCCAGCAATCTGTCACAAGTATCTTTCATACACACGTACCATAGCCAACTATATGCTATACAATCAAAAGCAAAGGCAAGTAGTATTTGGATTACAATGAGCTGTATCCTACTTGTACCACCTATATGTAGTGCTGGGGATGAAGATGGGACTATGGGTGATGGGTAGTTTACTAAGTACATGGAAGCTTGGCTCAGGGAGCATGACTTGTTTCTTAGGATATGTCTACACTTACTGGGAATCGACCCTGTGGCAATCAATGCACCAGGGGTTGATTTAGCAGGTCCAGTGAAGACCTACTAAATCGACCACAGATCGCTCTTCTGTTGACTCCAGTCGATTTAGCAGGTAAGATAAGTCGATGAGAGAGCATCTCCTGTCAGTGCAGCATGGTGTAGATACCGCAGTAAGTCGTCCTAGGCTATGTTGACTGCAGCTACATTATTCACGTAGCTGGAGTTGTGTAACTTAGGCCAATTTACCTTGGTAGTGTAGACCAGGCCTTAGGGGGGTTCCAATGTCATATGTGGGGAAAAGAGATTGAGACTTGACACAAGGCCTGAGGAAAGTCAGAGTCAATTAGATGCAAGAAAAACTAATTCAGGCAGCAAGAAGAAATACACCTTGGGTCACTTGTATAAAAGTGATAGAATTAACCACTTCGGTACAGTGGCCACAGCTTTTCCAGGTCAGGAGGATAGGAAAGCTGAAGCCATGGCACAATTATGAATTGCCATTGGCAAAGTATTTGCAGTCTTAGGCAGAAACAGGATCTAAAAGCTAGTGATCTAACCAAGCGATGGGAAACAATATTAGGTGAGCTTCACTGAATGTAAGGGAATGAATTGGAACAGGAGACCTACAGTTGCATGGGGAAATTGAGAATAGTTTTTATATTTAGTGCCTGAAAGTTCAGTTCAACGAGTGTGGGGCATGACTGAATCTCCATAGTCAATACAAATATATATAGTTTGGGATTTTCAAAGGAGCATATGGGAGCCCTATCCATCAACACCTCTCCTCATGGGAATTCCTGCACATCTTTACCTTGGGCTGAGGCCAATGGCCTAAGGCATGATCTTTGTCTTGGGTCCAGGTGCCCCGGAATTGTTGTACAGGGCTATTAAACAATGGTAATCTTTCATCTCAGAGCTGGGGTGAGTGAGTCCGGTGTAAAGTTCATTCTCCAATCTGTGACATGGATAAAGCACGTGGCGATTATTAGGACTGAATGATGGTATAGAAATGCAAGATGCCTCTTTTACAGAATAAGATAACTGTAGTGAGAGGCACAGTTATGAATAGACGACTTGAAAGTACCCATGTTTTTTCCCACTGAAATCCATGACAAGGCTTAGGTTGACTATAGTGGGAGCATAATTGGTCCCTTGTATTGCCAAAACAAGAGTTAATGCCACTTAGAGGCATGTGTCCCTACTCAGGTGAGATTTTTGGTGAGCCTGGAAATTCTTTCCTAATGGACACAGACTGGAAAGCAGTGTGTTTGCCTATGGTGTGCCCCTGAGAACTTTTCCCTCTGAACATGTGTGTACTGTACGTTTCTCAGTACAATGCAGCCATTAACAAGTCACACCAATGACCCACCTGCCAAATATGTGCCTCCTGTTGTGTGGCATAGCCATATCCAAGAAAAAGAGATCTGCACTAGAGAGGTATTTGTTCACTAAATCCGGATTAGGCACTACAGCTGCAAGGCCTTTGTGGTTGGCATGTGGGGACTATCAAATTGCTGCTGAATAGGGCCCTTGCTTAGCAAAATTAATTCAGCCATTACAGCCATCCACCTTGAATCTCCTCTGAATTTGGTTGTTGCTTCGGGCCTCTTTTTGTGCTCAACAGAAATAAACATTGTTCTGCTGGTTGTTCAGGAGTTTTTAAAAATCATGCAGAAGCTAGCTTGTTGTTCATTTAATTATTCAAACATGTTTACTAGACACCAGCAAGGCACTTGCTCTATTTCTCTCAGCACATGATCACCCCCTCACCCCCTTCACATCACTATAGACAGAAGACTGCAATTAATTCATTAGTCCTATTATTTACTGCAACAATTTGTACAGTCTGAAGCTGTGCTGCGTGGGTGGTCTTCGCAAAACATTGGGTAGAGTGATAGTTATACCGAGAATGTCGTCTGTATAGCAGGGTAATGCAGAGCTCCTGCAAAACCTACTTTGTTCCTTGAGTAGAACTACCCTTTTTTTTTTAAATAAGAGAAATGAGTGCTGTGGTGATAGGATTAGCAGTCATTCCTTGAATCTAATCTGATAGATTCTCAGTGGTACTTTTTCACTAGGAGGGTGGTGAAGCACTGGAATGGGTTACCTCGGGAGGTGGTGGAATCTCCTTCCTTGGAGGCTTTTAAGGTCAGGCTTGACAAAGCCCTGGCTGGGATGATTTAGTTGGGAATTGTTCCTGCTTTGAGCAGGGGTTGGACTAGATGACCTCCTGAGGTCCCTTCCAACCCTGATATTCTATGATTCTATAATAATGGCTAGCTCTGTCTTTGGAGAAGACTTCCTGAGGGCTTGTCTGGAAGGCAATTTAGTGCGTGGCAGGCTGGGGTGTACATTTAATGCTCTAGCCTTCCATGCACTACACGACCATATGGACCTGCTGCTGTGCACTAAAAGTTCTATGGTGCACTTTTATCTACTGCTGTTTGAAACAGCTGGCAGTTTGCCAAGCAGCAAAATCAAATAAATAAGAACGATGGTACACATCTTTGTAATGGGCAGATTAACTGGGTAATGATCGTGCACTACCTTGAAGATCAAGGGCCAGATTTTCCAGTTTCCTTTTCTAGGGGTGCAGTTTAGCATATGCAAATAATGGAGCTCTCAAGTTAAACACATTTAAGAGGCCCAATCAAAACTCTTTTAAATATCAAGCCCTAATAGTGTCACGTAAATGCTAAGCCGTAGTATTTTTCAAAGCTTTACGGAAATATGCTTTTAATGTTCAGGTAGTTCCATGTTCAAGGGGCTTGTTTCAGACTTGGAGATTAAATTATGGGTGTTGGAGCAAATAGCCAATCAGCACAGGTGAGAGAATCAGCAGAATGAACACTGCAGAAAGCACTTTGATGACATCATCCATTCCCATCAGGCCCTGTATGAACTGCTGCTGCAGTTGCTGTGGCACCTTTTCCCTGTGATCTTTTTACCTAAACCCGCTTGGTAGGGGGCAATGCCACAAGCTCCTAGTGTCCCCAGAAAAGGAGTTTGACTTGTGCACTTCTTGGTCCAGAAGGGGTGGCCCCACCTGGGCTCTATTTTACCTCGTACTCCCTATGCTGCGGTATCTGCTTGAATTGCTCTTTTCTGCAGCTGTTGTTCCAGCCCCAGTCTGGCTAGCTCCTCCCTGTCGTTTCTTTCCCAAAGCAGGTGGGGGGCATGCAGGAAGAGACTGCATGTCACCTAGTGCTCTCAGAGTGTCAGTATTAGGGTGACCAGTTGTCCCGATTTTATAGGGACAGTCCCGATTTTTGGGTCTTTTTCTTATATAGGATCCTATTGTCCCCCACCCCCATCCCGATTTTTCACACTTACTGTCTGGTCACCCTAGTTGGTATTCCCTACACATTTCTGAGTCCAGAGGGTGCTGAGGTAACCCCAACTGGGCCCCAATAATGTCTTCTCCCCATGGTAATGGGGGCCTTACTAATACCTTGATAAACACAGCAACACTATCCTGGACAAATCTCTATCTGAGTAACTGCATTCTGCTCCAAATTCAGGCGGATAGAGTGTGCTTCTTCCCCTCTTAAATCGCAGGCTGTAACACCACTGTGTGCATTTGCTTCCAGAGATGGCTATGTTTTAGGGTATGTCTACACTACAGGATTAATCCAAATTTACAGAATTCGAATTTTGGAAACAGATTGTATAAAATCGAATGTATGCGGCCACACTAAGCACATTAATTCGGCGGTGTGCGTCCATGTACCGGGGCTAGCGTCGATTTCCAGAGTGTTGCACTGTGGGTAGTTATCCCATAGCTATCCCATAGTTCCCGCAGTCTCCCCCGCCCATTGGAATTCTGGGTTGAGATCCCAGTGCCTGATGGGGCAAAAAACATTGTCGCAGGTGGTTCTGGGTACAGCCTCACCCCTCCCTCCGTGAAAGTAACGGCAGAAAACCATTTCGCGCCTTTTTTCCTGGGTGAACACTGCAGACTTCATACCACGGCAAGCATGGAGCCCGCTCAGCTCAAGACAGCAGTCATGAATATTGTAAACACCTCGCGTGTTCTCGTGTAGTTTATGCTGAACCAGGACCAGAAAAATGAGGTGAGGAGGAGGCGGCGACGGCAGCGCAACGACAAGAGTGATGAGGACGTGGACATGGACATGGACACAGAATTCTCTCAAACCGCGGACCCCGGTGCTTTGGAGATCATATTGTTAACGGGGCAGGTTCTATCCGTGGAACACTGATTCTGGGCCCAGGAAACAAGCACAGACTGGTGAGACTGCATAGTGTTGCAGGTGTGGGATGATTCCCAATGGCTGCGAAACTTTCGCATGCGTAAGGGCACTTTCATGGAACTTTGTGACTTGCTTTCCCCTGCCCTGACGTGCCAGAATACCAAGATGAGAGCAGCCTTCACAGTTGAGAAGCGAGTGGCGATAGCCCTGTGGAAGCTTGCAACGCCAGACAGCTACCGGTCAGTCGGGAATCAATTTGGAGTGGGCAAATCTACTGTAGGGGCTGCTGTGATGCAAGTAGCCAAAGCAATCACTGAGCTGCTGCTATGAAAGGTAGTGACTCTGGGAAATGTGCAGGTCATAGTGGATGGCTTTGCTGCAATGGGATTCCCTAACTGTGGTGGGGCGATAGATGGAACCCATATCCCTATCTTGGCACCGGAGCACCAGGGTACCCAGTACATAAACCGCAAGGGGTACTTTTCAATGGTGCTGCAAGCACTTGTGGATCACAAGGGACGTTTCACCAACATCAAAGTGGGCTGGCTGAGAAGGGTTCATGACGCTCGCGTCTTCAGGAACACTAATCTTTTTAAACGGCTGCAGCAAGGGACTTAATTCCCGGACCAGAAAATAACCGTTGGGGATGTTGAAATGCCAATAGTTATTCTTGGGGACCCAGCCAACCCCTTAATGCCATGGCTCATGAAGCCATACACAGGCAGCCTGGACAGGAGTCAGGAGCTGTTCGACTACCGGCTGAGCAAGTGCAGAATGGTGGTAGAATGTGCATTTGGCCGTTTAAAAGGTTGCTGGCGATCGTTACTGACTCGCTCAGACCTCAGCCAAACCAATATCCTCATTGTTATTGCTGCTTGCTGTGTGCTCCACAATCTCTGTGAAAGTAAGGGGGAGACCTTTATGGCGGGGTGGGAGGCTGAGGCAAATCGCCTGGCTGCTGATTACGCGCAGCCAGACACCAGGGCGATTAGAAGAGCACACCAGGAAGCGCTGTGCATCAGAGAAGCTTTGAAAACCAGTTTCATGACTGGCCAGGTTACAGTGTGAAATTTCTGTTTGTTTCTCCTTCATGAAAACCCGCCCCCTTTATTGACTCATTCTCTGTAAGGAAACCACCCTCCCCCTTCCCCCAGCTTGCTTTCACAGGAAATAAAGTCACTATCGTTTAAAAATCATTTATTCTTTATTAATTGATTATAAAAAGAGGGGGAGAGAACCCGGGTGGGGTTTGGGAGGAGGATTGGCGGGAAGGAAAAGGCCACTTAAAAAAAGTTTAAAAAAATTACAGCCTTTTGCTTGAGCTGTCTACTGGGGTGGAATGGGAGGGTGTACGGAGCCTCCCTCCCACCCCGCGTTCTTACACGTCTGGGTGAGGAGGATATGCAACATGGTGAGGGGGGAGAGGGGTTATACAGGGGCTGTAGCGGCACTCTGTTATCCTGCTGCCGTTCCTGAAGCTCCACCAGACGCCGGAGCATGTCTGTTTGCTCACGAAGCAGCCCCAGCATTGCATCCTGCCTCCTCTGATCTTCCTTCCGCCACTTCTCATCTCAAGCGTCCCTCCTGTCCTCACATTGGTCCCTCCTGTCCTCACATTGGTCCCTCTTGTCCTCACGTTCACTGGCATCTTTCCATACTTTGAAACCGTGTCCTTCCACTCATTCAGATGAGCTCTTTCACTGTGGGTGGATTCCATGATTTCCGTGAACATCTCGTCTCGCATCTTCTTTTTCTGATGCCTTATCTGAGATAGCCTTTGGGACAGAGGAAGGAGGCTTGAAAAATTTGCAGCTGCTGGAGGGAGGGAAAAAAGAGAGAATTTTTTAAAAAGATACATTTTACAGAACAATGCTTATACTCTTTCACGGTGACCAACACTATTCACATTATATAGCACATGTGATTTCTATGCAAGGTCGCATTTTACCTCTTAATATTGAGTGCCTGTGGCTTTGCTGCTAGAGATCACAGACGCAGGTCCGGGCAACAGAATTTGGCTTGCATGCGGCCATGGTAAGCCATTGTCTTTCGGCTTCTGCGCCCTCCTTTCCCACATACCAAGCAAAGCCCGGTTTTCCTGTTAACCTTCAGCAGCAGAAAACAAACTAACCCCCTCACCCCATCCAATTCTCTGGATGATCGCTTTATCCCTCCCCCCACCGCGTGGCTGGTATCAGGGAAGATCCCTGCTAGCCAAATGCGAAAAGCTCAGGGCCAATTTCCGTGCCCCCCCTCCCCCAGCGCTTGGCTAACTGCAGGGAAGGATTTCTTTTCAGCCACAGGCAAACAGCCCAGCAGGAACAACCACCTCTGTCCCCTTAATTAAATTCCCGTATTTCAACCAGGTTATCATGAGCGATATCACTCTCCTGAGGATTACACAGCGAGATAAAGAACGGATGTTGCTTGAATACCAGCAAACATTGGGACCATACGAGGCTTTGTCATGCAATGATACCAGATTACTTGCTACTAGCATGGCGTGGTCAAGTGTCCTACCATGGAGGACGGAATAAGGCTGCACTGCCCAGAAACCTTGTGGCAAGGCTTTTGGAGTACCTCCAGGAGAGCTTCTGGAGATGTCTCTGGAGGATTTACGCCCCATCCCCAGACACGTTAATAGACTTTTCCAGTAGCTGTACTGGCCGCGAATGCATCCCAAGTCCTCAGGGCTAAGTAATCATTAAAAAACGCTTGCTTTTAAAACAAGTTTTATATTTTAAAAGGTAAACTCACCTGAGGTTCCTTCCATGGGGTCATGGTCTTGGATACTGGGTTGGGAGGGTACTTCAGTCAGGGAGAAAAAGATCCTGGCTGTTGGGGAGAACGGAGTGCTGTGTGCTCTCCGCAAGCTCGTCCTCCTCCTTCTCCTCTTCTCCGGTCACAGAATCCTCAGGTGTAGCTGATGAGATTACCCCCGCCTCGGAATCCACGGTCAGAGGTGGGGTAGTGGTGGTGGCCCCCCCCTAGAACTGCATGCAGCTTGTCGTAGAAGCAGCATGTCCGCGGCTCTGACCCGGAGCGACCGTTTGCCTCCTTTGTTTTTTGAAAGGTTTGTCTGAGCTCCTTGACTTTCATGCGGCACTGATCTGAGTCCCTATTGTGGCCTCTCTCCATCATGCCCTTGGAGATTTTTTCAAAAGTTTTGGCATTTCGTCTTTTCGAATGAAGTTCTGCTAGCACTGAATCCTCTCCCCATATAGCAATCAGATCCAGTACCTCCCGTACGGTCTATGCTGGTGCTCTTTTTCGGCCTGCATGGTTACCTGTGCTGATGAGCTATGTGTGGTCACCTGTGCTCTCCACGCTGGGCAAACAGGAAATAAAATTCAAATGTTCGCGGGGCTTTCCTGTCTACCTGGCCAGTGCATCCGAGTTCAGATTGCTGTCCAGAGCGGTCACAATGGTGCACTGTGGGATAGCTCCCGGAGGCCAATACCATTGAATTGCAGCCACACTAACCCTAATTCGAAATGACAGTATCGATTTTGGCGCTACTCCGCTCGTTGGGGTGGAGTACAGAAATCGATTTTAAGAGCCCTTTATTTCGAAATAAATGGCTTCGTTGTGTGGACGGGTGCAGGGTTAATTCGATTTAACGCTGCTAAATCCGAATTAAAGTCATAGTGTAGACCAGGCCTTAGTGGTGAGCAAAGTGATTCCACAAGATATGGTTTGTAAAGAATGTGGGATTCTTTACAATGAAAGGTGGTATATACATGTATGGTTTTATGGTCTGTTATAGTGGCACTTGATGGGAAGTGAGAGGACAACATGAATCTGTCTCTAGTAAGGCAATCCTAGAATGGAACAGAGAATGACCTATGGTAAATGAATCAAAAATGCACTTACATTGGGATAAAGAAGGCTAAATCCCTAGCTGATGTAAATCAGTCTGGTTTTGTTAAATAGCTACATTGGTGAACAGCAACTGAGAATCCGGCCCGTATTATACTGACCACATGAAAGAGAATTAATATAGAAGCTCAAACTACAAAAACTTCATCTGCATGATCAAGAGGTTGAATCTTGTGTACATTTTGATGCCCTTATCAGATGATGAAACATACACTTCATGCATACGACAGAACCGCACCCCGGCCTTACAAATGTAAAGGTTTTAGCAGGTCAAATCTGTTCACAGAACATTGGGCAGGAAGTAGGTTATCATCATCATCCACAGGTAGGAGGGAGTATTACTCAGTAATGGACTTGTGATGTGGATCTTTCTGGAGTTGCTTCCTGGATAAGTGTCATCTGTCCAAATGAGAGTTTTCCCACTACTTGCATATTCAGTAGTAGGTACTTTTGAACATAATTCTTGAATTGTTCTTAGTTGCTATTTAAGTCTAAACTATAACTAAGAGCATTTTACAACAAAAAATGCCTGCCTTCTATCAGTACGTTAATTAGCCACATTTTAATTAACTTAATTTACGAATGCTTAGCCTTGTTTATTGGATTTATTATTCCTCTGCTACATGCCTCTTAATAGTTTCTATCCAGCCATGATGATATGGTTATGAATTGCCCAAGGAATTCAATCATTGTATTTTCTTTAAGCAAAGGCTTTAAATAAGGCTTGTACACAAGAAATCTAGTTGGTATCTGAGACAGGTCTTTTTTCTCTCTTCCACAGAGAGTTGATAATTCCAGGAATTTTTCAGAGACATTTATTTCAGAGAGCTGCAATATGTGATACAGGATGTTCTCTAGTGGGCAGGCAACTCTCTTCAGAATGATAGGCAAGTATTTGTAGAACTAGAATGCATTCAGTGTGATGTACCAGTGCTTATTTCACTTCCTTGAATGACTATCAGCTTGACCTCTCTCTGTGATTGTATAACTAGTGGGCTCGATCCTGAGGGAAAACAAGCTGCCTCAGCACCCACTGAAGCCAGTGCCCCTTGGTAATGGAGACTTCTGACGTTGGAGGAGCAATAGAGAGATTAGTTCAGGAAGCTGGATAATGAATAATTCTCAAATTCCATAAAGTAGCAGACTCAAGATATTTAGAAAAGCACCAGGGAAGAGATGTGAATATGGCTGTCACTTTAGAGAAGAAAAATAGCGGTATCGGTGTAATTCCATTGGGACTACTCTGACATTCCATTAGCAGATGTTTAATGAGTAAGCGACAGGGGACGCTCATCTCTTGAGCACCTCCTACTGCTGCCTGCAGTACTGCAATCCTTTTCCTGCTCCTTGTGACCCCTGTAGGTTATTAACCTCGCTTGGCAGATCTTTAGTGGCTTGGCCCTCCTGCTGGGTCACAGTAAAAAATGAACCCTTTCTGGGGTAGCAAAGAGTCCAACAAAACTGTCTGTCTGCCCTCCCCAGGGTCCTCAGCCCTGGTTCTGGGCCCTTTAAAATCAGCCCTTTGCTCAGGCTGAACGAGGCATGTTCCTTTCATGTGTTTAAAACCACTTCACTGCTGGCCAGTGGAGGAACCTGGGTGTGCTCGTTACTCTGGGTTCCAACCCAGGGACATGAAAACAGCAGCCACGCACCACTTCAATTTGTTACTGTTACTTCCCTGACCCTCTTCCCATCTGGCCCCTTTATCTTCAGCCCTAACCTCAGGGTTAACATTTGGAGTTCCTCTCTCTCCCATCCCAAGCAAATGCAGCCAGAACCAAACTCCCTTCCTTGCCCCTCTGGTCCCAGCCAGGAACTCATATGCTACAACTCTGCAGTTCCTTTCATCTGAGACTGCTGGGCTCTGTTGGGCTGCTTCCATGTAGCGTCTTGAGACAGCCCTGGAGAACCACCTTTGCTGCTCTTTTCCTGGGATGGCATGTAGGTAGGTCCCCGAGGTCCTTCAGCAGGCTGTCATGAAAAGCCTGGTATAACATAGAATCATAGAATCATAGAATATCAGGGTTGGAAGGGACCTCAAGAGGTCATCTAGTCCAACCCCCTGCTCAAAGCAGGACCAATTCCCAACTAAATCATCCCAGTCAGGGCTTTGTCAAGCCGGGCCTTAAAAACCTCCAAGGAAGGACATTCCACCACCTCCCTAGGTAACGCATTCCAGTGCTTCACCACCCTCCTAGTGAAATAGTGTTTCCTAATATCCAACCTGGACTTCCCCACTGCAACTTGAGACCATTGCTCCTTGTTCTGTCATCTGCCACCACTGAGAACAGCCGAGCTCCATCCTCTTTGGAACCCCCCTTCAGGTAGTTGAAGGCTGCTATCAAATCCCCCCTCATTCTTCTCTTCTGCAGACTAAACAATCCCGGTTCCCTCAGCCTCTCCTCATAAGTCATGTGCCCCAGACCCCTAATCATTTTTGTTTCCAATTTTTCCACATCCTTCTTGTAGTGTGGGGCCCAAAACTGGACACAGTATTCCAGATGAGGCCTGACCAATGTCGAATAAAGGGGAACGATCACGTTCCTCAATCTGCTGGCAATGCCCCTACTTATACAGCCCAAAATGCCGTTAGCCTTCTTGGCAACAAGAGCACACTGTTGACTCATATCCAGCTTCCCGTCCACTGTGACCCCTAGGTCCTTTTCTGCAGAACTGCTACCTAGCCATTCGGTCCCTAGTCTGTAGCAGTGCATGGGATTCTTCTGTCCTAAGTGCAGGACTCTGCACTTGTCCTTGCTGAACCTCATCAGGTTTCTTTTGGCCCAATCCTCTAATTTGTCTAGGTCCCTCTGTATCCGATCCCTACCCTCTAGTGTATCTACCACGCCTCCTAGTTTAGTGTCATCTGCAAACTTGCTGAGAGTGCAGTCCACACCATCCTCCAGATCATTAATAAAGATATTAAACAAAATCGGCCCCAGGACCGACCCTTGGGGCACTCCGCTTGAAACCGGCTGCCAACTAGACATGGAGCCATCGATCACTACCCGTTGAGCCCGACGATCTAGCCAGCTTTCTATCCATCTTACAGTCCATTCATCCAGCCCATACTTCTTTAACTTGGCGGCAAGAATACTGTGGGAGACCATATCAAAAGCTTTGCTAAAGTCAAGGTATAACACATCCACTACTTTCCCCTCGTCCACAGAGCCAGTTATCTCATCATAGAAGGCAATTAGGTTAGTCAGGCACGACATCCCCTTGGAAGTCCTCCCGTCACAGAGCTGAAAGGATTTTTTCACGGTTGACCTGCATCTCTATAATTGCTAATATCTCCCATTTACTAAGGCCTGGACCCCGTTCTCACTGAAGAGAATGGCATTGTCTTCAATGAGTTTAAGATCAGGGCATAATGCTATTTAAAAATAATTAGACTCTTTGCCCTAACTATATAGTAAATATACTAACTTGTGCTCTTATATAATTTAATTCAATGGTTGTGAAAGGTACTGGGGTCAACAGCCCTGGAGACTGAAATTCTCTGTTTACCCACAGAATAGATACAGCCCTACACGTCTGTCAAAGTGCCACAGTACTGTTTCAGTTGGGACCTTCTCAAGGGGCAAGAAAGTAGTTCAGTCTCCATGCTCATTCAGTTCTAGCCCTCTCTGCTTAGACTGCCAAAGGAGCCCGCTAGTAGCTAATGGAAGTGGTGATTTTTGTACCATGGATGCTCATGGCCTAGGAACTGGAGTGAGAATCAACCACTCTATTTATATACAGCCTTCCTCTTGCCATGAGTGAAGAGTGCATTAGCTTCTTCGCAGTATCTTGACATTATTAAATGTAATTCTCTCCACAAGGCAGAAGATTTCCATGCAAGAGGTTGAATTTTAAGGATCCAGGCTTGTAGACCACTGAACAGCCTTCTAATGCTAATGAGTTTCAGCCACTGTTGGCCAAGGTCACATCTGAAACAGTGACCTCGGGGTGAAAGGCTCAATATCCTATTACCAAGCCTCTGAGCCATCCAGTCATGTTGATGGATTTACTTTCATGTTTCTCAGATATTAACTATATTCACTTGAGAGAGAGAAACCAAAGCCACCTTCTCTGATGCAAGAAAAGCCTTTGAAGAAAAGCAGAAAATGTTATTAATTTTGATTAATATTTCTAAATAATACTTCCACAGAGCTGTAAAGGGAGCAATGTACAAAATATTAAAAATCCTAAAGATTTTACAGTAGGAAGATATCCTTTGGGGAAACAGAGTGGAAATTTAGTGGCTATTTCAGCTTGTAGTTTTCGGTATGAGGATATCAGATCAAACAGAATTTTAAGGTAGAAGCAGCATGCTTTTTTTTAAAAAATCATTCAGCTTCTGCTAATTTGCCCCATGACATATAGTGCAGAACCTTTAGAACATTCTTAAATAGATTCAAATTGTATTTAGGAATGAGTTCATCTTGAGTTTTATGAGCTGCAAAAGTGCAAGTTAATTGAAACTGGAATATTAACTTGGAATTATAAAGAAATGTAAGCGCATTTAAAAGACAAAGTGAAAACTCTGTAAGCTTCAATTCCTACACAAGGATCAATATAATCATTTTCTCTGTGGTTTACTACATACAGTGTCTTGATCAGCAATAATTTTAAATAGCTTGGAGTGTTTTCATTCTGTATGATGCTATCTCCTAAAAAGTGAAGCAATTTTGTGGCATATGTATCCGGTTTTCCAAGTTCTGATAGGACCACATGCCAAAGCTTACTTTCAGAATAGTCAATCCAAATCAATAAACCATTACAAACAATTTAGACAGCCATCAGTTTTGGATGGGAACGTTCACTAAATGTTTGTGCAGTGCCTAGCACAATGGGGGTTGTGATTAGAGCAGGTGACATTTTCATTCAAATTTTTTTTTTGCTACAAATATGCAGATTAAAAATGACAAATGTAGCAAATTTATTTTAAATTCACTGAATTGCTTAAGCTGAAAAAAAAATCTGAAAAAAATGAAAAGTTTTGTTTCCAACTTTCAAAAATGTTCAGTTTTGGTTTTTCCGTTTGAAAGGATTTTTATTTCAAATTTCACTTCAGTTTTATAAAAAAAAATTAAAAATGTAACAAAATATTTCATTCAACCCCAAACATTCCCCCCCCCCATTTTTCCAATCAGCCAGTGACTTGAAAAATCAGTTCTCCCTATAGCTCTATTCCTGATCTCTGTGGAGACCTCTAGGTGCTAAAATAATACAAACAATGTATAGTAATCATCAAACATGGACCTCATCTGATATTCCTTGCAGAAACACATTTGAATAATTATCATATCCCCCTCTAGAAGCTGGTCCTCAGAAGGGATAAAAGCTTATTACAGTTCCCAGCTAAGAGAATTACTCTACTAGTCTCTACCAATTTCACTAGAAGTTTTGGTATTGAAGATCACACTTTCAATCCTTGTTCACCACCCATGCCAGGGAAGGCGGAGGCTGTTACACGTGCCCTCCCTCAAACTCCCATTTATCTGAGCAGGAGGTTCAGGTGCCTTGGAATTAGTCTGAAAATTATAGCACGATAGAAGTTTGTCTATAATATTCTTTATAAGCACTAGGCACATTTTAAAAATCTTGTTTTGTAAAGGAGGAAGTTTGTCTGGGGTGGGGGAGAGGGGAAGAGATGTGGGCTGTCTTTAAATTGGTTAATAACACTTAGCTCTTACCTAGTGTGTGTGTCATTTGTAGATTTCAAAACACTGTGTAATGGGAGAAGGTAAGTATCCGTATCCTTGTTATACTGATGCACACGAGAGATGAACTGGCTTGCCCAATTCAAACACCCAGGAACAGAACACAGGCCTCTTGACTTTGTCTCCAGATCATGATGCCTGAAGTCTTCTCATCACTTCGTTTGGAAAGGATCAAACCATTACAGTTCCAGAACTATCAGCTTGATTTTTTTGGAAATATACTTTACAGTAACTTGTTGCAGCTGAGCAGTGGAAAGTGATGTAGATCAATTTGCGGGTTATATATCGCATTTCAGAATTAACTTTTTTCCTAGTGAGCCTCATTTTGTTTGCAGTTAATTCAGCCAGCAAATAATTCTTGATAAATATAATAATGCTACAAAATTTGTCTAAATCAGAATGAAGGTGACAGCTAGGCTGATGTATTATGCAATTAAATTATATTTAACAAAAGCCCAGTGGATTCATAGCATCTATGAATGATAGTGAATGAAGGATTCACATTAGCTCATTCATATTTTTTTTTTGCCCACATGAACTAGCATTGATATGAATGGTATTTAGTCAATATAATTAAACGTAACGTACCACGTACTTCTAAACCACGATTTCAAAGCCTGATGTCAACATTCTGCCAGAGTCCCTATTTATAAAAGTAACTCATTTAGTAAGTCTAATGATGATAATAAACTTTTTACCCAGTGTTTAAAAACAAAACCAGCATATATGTTAAAGAAAAAAAAATCTGCCTTTCTCCGGGTTGAAAATTCTAGGGGCCTGAAACCATTTCAAATAAGAATGGTAACATTTATTTACCCTGCTCAACCCTGGTGTAAGATGCAGATATCAAGTTCCCATCAATATTAGAGCTGGTTGAAGTATTTCTGTATTTTGATATTTTTAAATGAAAATATAATTAAATTGTGATGGAAATACGGGGTTGGAGTGATGGAGAAATTCTGACAAAACATTCCTGTCTTTTCAGTTGGTTCTTTTGATTCAATAGGTCCAATGTGAGGCTCTAATTTCTTCCTTTCGCTTTCCATGTGGAGGATATATGATGGACAAAATGTAGTGGAACCACTGTGGTTCTGCTGAATTTAGAGATAGGAGGCAGGGCCGGCTCCAGCTTTTTTGCCGCCCCAAGCGGCGAAGCGAAAAAGAAAAAAAAATATATATATAAAGCCGATCGGTGGCACTTCGGCGGCAGCTCAATCTCATCGCTTCATTCTTTGTCGGCAATTAGGTGGTGGGTCCCTCGCTCCCTCTCTTCTTCTTCAGCGCACTTCGGCGGCAGCTCAAAGAGGAAGAGAGGGATTGAGGGACTCGCTGCCGAAGACCCGGACGTGCCGCCCCTTTCCATTGGCACCTGCTTCCTTCGCTGGTGCCTGGAGCTGGCCCTGATAGGAGGGCAGGCTGTCTCAGGGAAATCCACATTCCATACAAGCTAGGAAATGGCGCTCTGTGGCATATCTTCATTCTAGAGGCAGAAAAGCACTAGGCAATGGGAAGGCTGGAACCACAACCAGTGGTTTCACAGCTATGCGGATCCACTGTTTTCTCCCTACACTGTGAATTTTGGATAAAGGTCTATATGAATAGCTGGCACTCTGCAATCTGAAGGGAGATTTCCATTTTTTTTCTGTTTCCCTCAGAGACTCCCCTACACAAGACCCATTTATTTGGGTTTGTTTGTGGGGTCATGATGTGGCCCTCTAGTGTGTATTTTCTCTTCCAGCATTTAGTTAGCTCACTAAAGTACCACTGAGGTGAGTCAGAACTGAAAGTGATGGCATTTACACAAATAACCGCAAGCTTAGCACTGGGAGAGAGAAAATTGGCTTACAAAAATCATGAGCAGTCAGCTAGGTAGGACTCTCAGAAAGTGAATTTGTGCTTCTATAGATCTAGAAATTGGTGGTGGTGGGGAACTTTTAAACTCAGTTTTCTTTTTTATATATGCTTTGCACTCAGGCAAAGGGGATTGCTATTTTCACAACCTGATGAGGAGTGCCTGAAAGAAGAGAAAATAATAAATAGTTAAAGTTGTTGTGGCACCTTTTATAAATATTTTATGGTGACTATACAATGCTTGTCCATCTAGTCATGTCTCTACCTTTCAGCAATGTGCAGACATGTGAATCATTTTATTTCCGGTTGTAAACTGGTTTGGTTCTGTGGACTCTCCATTTGGTCAGGTGGATTCTCTGACATTCTGTGGAGCTGTGTCAAATTACTCCAAATTGTTTCTTATTGGGAACATTTTTTGCCTTTTCTGGAATTATCAGATCATCAGATTAACAGTCTATGGGATTGTCATAGGGTGACTGGCCCATTAAGGAAAATGGATCCAGATCAACCTGTGACACATTTAGATCACTTCCCCAGCTGGAGAAAATGTCACATGACTGGCAGTTCAGGTGGCTAAATCAGGCCTTTGTGGTGGAGATAAGAGCAGCCTGTAGCAAGTCAAAGGGAAACTCCGTGTAGAAAGTTATGGAAGTTACTGCTCAATAGAGAGCAGGGAGCGACTCTAAAGGAGCCCAGGAGGGGCTAAGGAGAAAATACATTTCCCCAGGAAGGAGGACAGTGCCCAGCTTGGCATTGGGGTGAAGACTTTTGTGTATGTTCGCTTTGGGCTTAGTATACACTAGAAGGGATTGACTTATTTTTTTCTTCAATGACTTAGCTGGAGCTGCAACCAAATCAGACTGGAAGGTTGGGAGAGCCAACCTGAGGAAGGAGAAATTAAGGTAGTTACTAGCCCAAAGTCAGTCCTGGTATGTGGTGCTGTAACAGGGATGCTATAAACCCCCTTGCGTTTACAGATGAGCTTGGTTTATTAAAAGACAGGGCGCAAATAAATTATGAGCTAAATTGGAGGATGTTAACTATACAGGTCAGCAAGTAGAAACTAAGGGCAAATTTCTGGCTAATCCTTCACAGGTGCAGGGAACATCTCTCCTCTTCCCCATGTACGCACTTTGTCAGGAAGCTAATGTGCCAGGAACTGTGGAAGGCAGTGGGATTGTATAGTGCACCCAGTTCTGTTCCATGACCCCAAGGTTGTCTGATATATTTTGTACTGGGGAATGGTCAGGCTCCAGCCCCCTGGCATAGACAGTAAGTATGGTCCAGCCGTTAAGGTGCTAATCTGGGACTCAGGAGGCCTACATTCAATTCCCTGCTCTGCCACAGATTTCTTGTGTGAGCTTGGGCAAGTCACTTCGTCCCTCTGTGCCTCAGTTCCCCCCTGTAAAATAGGAATAATAACCCTTTTTCTCCTTACGACGATAAATACACTAAGCATTGTGAGGTACAATGGGTGCCTATACTGCAATCAGAGGTGTGACTGCAGCTAGCTCGGAAGCCAATAGTAGTGAAGCCACAACAGGACAGGTAATAGCACAAGCTAGCTGCTTGAGTACATTTCCAGGGTTCTGGGTGGGCTTATACAGTGGTGAGGGAAATATGATCTTGTGGTTAAGAAGGGAACTGGAAGTCAGGAGACTAGGTTATGCTCCTGGCCCTGTTACGCACCTTCTGAGTGACACTGGTGGTAGTTAAGAAGTCACCATTGCTGACAGTTCCTACCGACTTATTTCATGTTTTAGGAACAGGGAAAAGCTGTGGTGTGTGAAATTCCACTGTGTAATAATGTGAGCTGGGTGAAATTTTTTTGACAAAACCTTTTTGGGGGCAAAAAATGCAGCTTCAGCAACACCAAAATGTTTAGTATCTTCATAAAATTCTACAAAAATGGAAATGTTCTAACTTTTTAAAAATGAAACATTTATATTTTAGTTTGATGTGATTTTTTTTAGTTTCAAGTTTCCTTCAGTTTTATTAAAGAGCAATCAGAAATCGTTAAAAACAAAAGAAAATGCTTTGATTTTTTGGAGGGAGGGGCGGGGGGAGGGGAAATCCTGTGCCTCCAAATGATTTTTTTTAAACTTTTCAATACACAGACATTTTTAAACAAATAATTTTTCTTTGAGCTTAAATGATTGGGAGGAGGGGATTGCCAGTGAATTGATGAATCCATTATTCATCCAACTCTAGTAGTAACTTGGTAAATGTTGATCACTGCCTCCATTTTCTAAGTTGAATAATACCTCCTAGGGATTTTATGAGACTGAAACTCATTAATGCTTGTAAAGTGCTTACAGATCCTGGAATGGAAACTTTTTTTATGGAACGATAAAGAATCAAGGGGAATACAGGGGTACTTGATTAGTGGGTATGGAAGATAAACTCATTGTGGCTACATTACCTTTCCTTAAAACAGAGCAAAATCAAAAGCATGGTTATTTTTAGAAATCTATTGTTAGCTGCTGGTTTCAGCAATCACGCATTTTCAAATTTCATGTTGTTATGACATGCCCTATCTGAGTACGGCAGTTGCATGAATTAAGTTAAGTGCTGTTGTTCAGCTTGATTACGAGGAAACTGAAATACCCCCCTCCCCAGGGATATTATCTGTCATACCGCTAAATGCAGGATCAATATGCAGCACTTTGAGATCCTATAAAAGTCTCAGGTGCCATGCTGTGGGCCTGTTTCTGAGAAGTTCTGAATGTTCACTACTCACAGTAACTTCAGTGGGAGCTGAGGGAGCTCAGCACCTCACATGATCAGGCCCTAAAGTTGAAATGTGTGTCAAAATGGATGCTTTGATATTATATTAGAGAATGTAACAATATGGGGCTTAATCCTGCTCCTAAATTAGAGGCCAAATTCCCTTTTGCTTTAATGGACGCAGAACTAGCCATGATGGTAGTGTGTAGCTGTTATGAGCACATCTAGTGGCGATCTCCTCATATGAAATTTTCACCATAAACCCTGAAACTTTGCAGTACTTGCCTGGTTTCAGTTTTTGTTGCAAACTTGAAACTCTGATCAAATTAACTAAAATTCTTCAGGATTATCTGGGACAAATCTTGAGCAAATCTTGTCAGCAATCTAAGCACCAAGATCTAAGTTGAGATACATACTGCTTTCGCAATTATAGGGTCCCTCTAGTTTGGGGCACGGAAGGGGAGAAGGGTAGTCCAGTGGTTAGGGTACTAGTCTGGATGCAGGTTCATTTTTTTTATTAGGTGACAAGTTTGGTTGATAAATGTAATAGTGTTGATATAATATATTTAGACTTCTGTAAGGCATTTGACTTAGTACTGCAAACATTTTGATTAAGAAACTAGAATGATCCAAAATCAACGTGGTACGCATTAAATGGATCAAAAACTGATTAATTGACAGGCCCCAAAGATGTAATTGTAAACAGGGAATCATCATTGATTGGGTGTGTTTCTAGTGGGTCCCAAAGGGATCTGTTCTTGACCCTACACTATTTAACATTGTTATCAATGAAAGAAACTATAAAATCATCACTCATAAAGTTTGCAGATGACCCAAACCCTGGGGGAATGATAAATGAAGAGGACAGGTTGCTGATAGAGTGATCTAGATCATTTGGTAAGATGGATGGAAGCAAACAAAATGTGCTTTAATGCCACCACAAAAAAAGTATCAGGGGGTAGCCGTGTTAGTCTGTATCCACAAAAACAACAAGGAGTCTGGTGGCACCTTAAAGACTAACAGATTTATTTGGGCATAAGCTTTCGTGGGTTAAAAAAACACTTCTTCAGATGCATGGAGTAAAAGTCACATATCTGGGAACAAATAATCTAGGCTGTACATATAGGATGGGGGACTGTATCTTGGGAAGCAGTGACTCTGAACAGGACTTTGAGGATAATCAATTGACCATGAGCTTCCAGTACAATTCTTCGGCAAAAAGGGGTAATGTGAGCTTGGAATCTTAATTGGGTAGGTTATATTGCAGTAGCGTCAAACACAGAAGTGTGCTACTGGAATACTGTGACCAGTTCTGGTATCCGCAGTTCAAAGAGGAATATAGAAAAATTGGAGCAGGTTCAGAGAAGAGCCATGAGAACGATTGAAGGATTGGAGAACATGCCTTATAGCAGTAGGCTCAAGGAGCTTAATGTGTTCATTTTAACAAAGAGAAAGTTAAGGAGTGACTTGATCACAGTTTATTATGTACCTACATGGGGTACACAAATTTAATAATTAAGGGCTTTTCAGTCTAGCATATGCGGAAGCAGAATTAAAAGCAGGATAAATGTTTTAGTCAATTTAAGGATAGAATGAAAAGTAGCCCTAACCCTAACAATGCGAGAGGTGCTGTTTCTCACCTCGCTTCTCTCGGCTCACTTCTCTGCCTCGCTTTTAGTTGATAAGGATGGAATGCTGATTTAAGCAGTAACCTTGAGATAAGGTAGTGTCTGGAGGGAGTTTGTATAAACAAAGGATAATCGTTGGCCATTGATGTATGTAACTGGAAGGTATAAATACTTGTCTTATACTGCCTGTAGGGGGAAGATCTGCCTAAGGTCGGGAGGGCCCCTGTCCGACCGCAGTCTTCCCTTGCAATTGCTCATAATAAACTGTCTCTCACTTGTTGCTAACAAACGTAGAATGAGGACTTGTTTTCTTCCACACATACAATGGAATAACAAGATCCAATGGAAATTGAAGCCAGACAAGTTCAGACTAGAAGGAAGGTGCTCATTTTTAAGAGTGAGGGTAAGTAATCAATGGAACAATTTACCAAGGTTTGTGGAGGATTATCCAGCCCTGGAAATTTTAAAATCAAGATTGATAAACATCCAAACAGGAATTTATTCTGGGGAAGTTCTATGGCTTGTGTTATACAGGAGGTCAGACTAGATGATCACAGTGGTCCCTTCTGGCTTTGGAATCTATGATCACAGTGATCCCTTCCAGCTTTATAATTAGGGCCCTACCAAATTCATGGCCATGAAAAACGCATCATGGACTGTGAAATCTGGCCTCCCCCTGTGAAATCTGGTCTTTGGTGTGCTTTTACACTATACTATACAGATTTCATGGAGGAGCCCAGCATTTCTCAAATTGGGGGTGCTGGCCCGAAAAGGAGTTGCAGGGGGGTTGCAAGGTTATTTTATGGGGGTCACAGTATTGCCACCCTTACTTCTACACTGCTGCCTTCAGACCTGGGTAACTGCAGACGGGCAGCTGTTGGCCAGGCGCCCAGCTCTGAAGGCAGCACCCTGCCAGCAGCAGCACAGAAGTAAAGGTGGCAATACCATACCATGCCACCCTTACTTCTGTGCTGCTGCTGGCAGCAGCTCTGCCTTCACAGCTTGGCTCCCAGCCAGCAGCCACCACTTTCCAGCTACCCAGCTCTGAAGGCAGCGCCACCACCAGCAGCAGCACAGAACTAAGGGTAGCAGTACTGCAACCTCCCCCGTCCCACAATAACCTTGTGACCCCCTCCACAACTCCTTTTTGGATGAAAATCCCTACAATTACAACACCGTGAAATTTCAGATTTAAATAGCTGAAATCATGACATTTACAATTTTTAAAATCCTATGACCGTGACCTTGAGCAAAATGGACTGTGAATTTGGTAGGGCCCTATTTATAATCTATGAATTCCCTTCTCTGCCACAGACTTTCTGCATGACTTTGGACCCTCTGGGCCTCAGTTCTCCTATTGTAAAATAACAGCAGATCCCTATCTCACATGGGTGTTGTGAAGATAAATACATTAAGGATTGTCAGACATTAAAATAGTAAAGGTAACGGGGGCCGTCTAAGTGTTGAAGACGGATATGCATAATGGCAGAGGAGAGTACAGGTGCTTGTACTGTGGTGTATCTTTAATACTGGCTATGATTATGTATGCATTTCTGGAGGGCACACCACCATAGCAGCTGGTCCATTAGTCTGGTGGATAATAATTTATTTTGCCCTTTTTTTTGGAACACTCTTCATCCTAGGATCTCAAAGCAATTTATAATTTGCACAAACCTTGCTTTTTGCTTTACAGCAGGCCCCCTTGTCAGAGGGCTGTCAGACCAACTTCTGTTGGTGAGAGAGACAGGCTTTTGAGTCACACAGAGCTCTTCTTCAGTTCTGTGTAGCTCGAAAGCGTGTCTTTCTTACCAATAGAAGTTGGTCTAGTAAAAGATATTACCTCACCCACGTTGTCTCTCTAATATCTTGGGACCAACATGGCTGCACCT
This sequence comes from Trachemys scripta elegans, assembly GCF_013100865.1. NCBI lineage: Eukaryota > Metazoa > Chordata > Testudines > Emydidae > Trachemys > Trachemys scripta. The sequence goes on from NC_048311.1 coordinate 23,787,449, forward strand.
TCACTGCCTGCAGAATGAACATTTGTCAAGGATAATGTCTGCTTTCATTGAAAAATTTCAATCCTTCATTGGAAGGATGAAAACTGCCCACTACCTAAAAAATGTGCGGCTTTTCCCCAGGGAGGGTTTTTGTTCTTTTTAAATCTGCTTTGATATTTAGATCTTAATAAGTATTCAGGACTTGCTTGTGCATTTCCATTTTAGCCATTAGAAAGGGACATAAAGGCACAGCTCTCTAAGCAGCTCTAGAGGAATACTGTGACTCAACAAGTCACAATCACTCCATATCACCTCTATTGCGCTTGAGAAGGAGTAAACTGCAACAGGCCTGTTGCAGGATATATCCCCTGATATGCCAGTGTCTGGGAATATTGGGGCAGAGATAAGGCTCCGATATCTAGCTAAGGTACTCACATGGCCGCCATTACCATAATACCCCTGCACCTCACAGTCTTTAATCTATTTATCCTCACAGCACCTCTTAGGCAGGGAGGGGCTGTTTTTCCCCATTTTACCAATGGAGATCCAAAACAGAGAGAGACTATAAAAAGAATGAGGAGTACTTGTGGCACCTTAGAGACGAACAAATTTATTTGGGCATAAGCTTTCGTGGGCCAAAGCCCCCTTCATCAGATGCATGAAATGGGCTTTAGCCCATGAAAGCTTATGCCCAAATAAATTTGTTCGTCTCTAAGGTGCCACTAGTACTCCTTAGTCTGTATTAGCAAAAAGAACAACACGGCTACCGCTCTGAAACCTGTCACCATGCAAGAGAGAGACTAAGTGACTTTCACAAGGTCACACAGGCAGTCTATGGCATAGTAGGGACTTGAATCTTTTTATAATAGGCTAGCACCCTAACCACTGGATCATCCTTTCTCTCCTCCTCATCCTGTCTAGTCTTTTCCCATCTACCTCTGGAAGCGGGCGCTGTAGAGGCTCGGTAGAGCCAGCTCTCCCCAACCTCCAGGGAACAGCTGCATGGTGCGCTAGCACAAGGGAATGAAAGGGCACCTCGTATTTGCATGCAGGATGGACACCAGTCTAACCCTCAGTCCTTCAGTCTTGGGCTGTCAGTAGGGATGCCATGTAGTGGCAGCTATTTAGATGATTTTGTGATTTGGAGTTGTACTATGACCAATACCACATCTCCCGCATAGTGCCAAACAGCACTCTGATGGCAGTGACTTTTTTTCCTGACTGATGAGGAATAGTTTTGAAATTTCATTTATCATAACAAACATTTATGAGGTACCTCCCCATTGTTGCATATATTAGTGCATATATTAGTGGTTTATGCATATTCACTTATTCTAAGGAATAACCCAAGAATTTGTTTTGGCTATGCTCACACTCCTTTTGTGTCCCCTTTCTCAAATATTTGAGGGATTGACTCACAAGAATCATGATAGAAAGCATCTTTTAAAATTGCATGCACACATGGTTGAAGAAAGATTTTATATTCACATGTACAGAAGTTCATGGTGGATATTCTGGCATGTTCAGCTAATCAGAGAGCAGAAACCATGCCAAGTGACTTAATCAGGAGAAAGCAAATGAGTTTGAATTTTGCATATTGCGTATTTGAAGAAAACTCTTATCAATACAATAGTGTTTTGTTTTTTTTGTTTTGGTCTTTACATTGAACAAATTCCAACAAAAAAATCCCAGGAACTGCTAAAAATCATCATTCCCACGGATATTCTGTAAGCAAAGGGGGAGGCAAAACTTTTCAGACCTACTATGAATTAATCACCCAGTTCTATACAAATGGTATGTAAGATGCTATATCAAAATAAAGAATGGAATTTTCAAACGAACCTAAAGGATTTAGGTATCCCCCTCCCTTAGGCTCCTTTTGAAAATATCTCCAAAATGTAGTATTTGCCCAAATTTTCAGCATTGACCAGTGATTTTTGAATGCTCAACTTGTCATGCTAAAGGCGCCTGAGTTTTCAGAAGTTGCTGAGGCCCTTTTAAATGACTTAAGTTGAGCACCCAAATCAGTTCAAAGTCACTTTTTAAAAAAAATATTAAGCTATTTTCTTGGGTAAGTTGAAAGCATTTTTATAAATTTCTTATTTTCAGCTGATTTGGAAGCACTTTTACAAAAAAATTAGAGTTGTTAAACTAAATGAAAGCTAAGTAACACATCACAGCCATTAACTAGCTATAAAGGCATAGCAAAAGGTAAAATAAAATACACTGTATTGTATAATGCACAGTACGGTTTCTTCGCCAGTCTTGGCTATTTACCTTATGAAAGAAAAGACCTTGATATGATGAAGAAAGTAATGGAATTCATTACACATTTTAAAACTCTATTCTGTGCCTTGGTAGTTCAAGGCAAACTAACAGAGACGGGGAGAAGAAATGATAATAAAACTATTGAGCCCAAGATGCCTTGGTTGCATTATTATAGCTTAAAATGCTGTCAGACTCCCTCTCTCCCCCCCGATCACACAGAGTAGGTAACCAAGATGATATTTTGCTATGCAAAATGCTTTGTTTAATTAAAAAAAAAAAAAAGTTGGACTGGGCAGAACATTATAAGATCCTGCCTGAACTATGAAGGTTTCAAGACAAGCGATAAGCAGACATAATGTGATTTAAAATTCTTCCTTTTGTGCAACAGCCCATATCCTCTGACCAAAAAATTGCAGTACATTTTACACACCAGTATACAGTTGCATTAGAACAGAGACTACTCTTTTTAATAAGCATCTCTACTTATTTGTTTATATTTTGTATTGGTTTTATGTACTACTGTGCTCAGAAAAATGCACCATGCACTGCTCATTGTGGGATCTCAAATCTTTGCAACTATGAGTTGAGCCTCAGAATAGGTGAATGACAGACATCAGTCCTTAAACTGCTACCTGTGGGATAGAATGTGACAACCATGAAACAGCACGGAGCAATGCAACAACAAGTTGGTGGCAGGAAGTGAAGATGCCACATCTGACACAAATTGAAGAAAGTATATTTAGGCAGCTTTTAATTTCCTAAGGTGAAATTTGACCCCTTCTTTAATGAAAAGAGCAACGAGGTCTTTAATGACCCCATGTGGTCAAGATCTCTGTTGTATGCTTCATTAAAAAGAAAGGCAGCAGCTCCAGAAGCACTCTCTCTGCTAACAGGATTCTGTGGCATTGCTTCAGAACTGACTCAGATGAAAGAGTATTAACTACCGAGTCACCAAAACCAGTCATGCACTTTTGCCCTGCTAGCCGGCCAGCAGAACTATTGACCATGTAACTGTTGACTGAGATAAAGTCTCAGGTTTTAAAGCAGAAGTAGGTGACGTTTTTTGGACAATTATTTTTGTCCTGGACCAAAAAATACAGATTCAAGCTGACTGAAACACTTTGCAAATATGTGTTAATTCTGGCTAATTGTTATGGTCAAAACAACAAAATAAAAATAAAAAGAGTTGTCCCATTAACTTCAGTGAGACTACTGATGGTGTAATGTTCCAGGCAGTGTAAGGCTACCAGATTCAGCATCTATGATCCGGGCCATTTACATAATATAGTTGGATAATTAAGACTGGGATTTTCAAAGAGGCACAAAGGAATTAAGCACCTAGGGATTTCAAATGTTGGATACCAAAAAACCCTTGCGCTCCTTTTCAAATCTTTGCCTATATCTTCTACTATATGAACCCCAATAATGCGATTGTTGTAATATGCTTTTGCCAAAATCAAACACGACAGTTATCTTATTTTGAAGAGCCTGGCTGTTTTCCTGTGATGGGGATAAATGTGAATAGTAAGGTAGTCCAGTGCAATAGGTGATATTTCACAGGGATTACCCTTTTTCCATAATTGCAGCAATGTGGCTCAAGCACATTATTCTGTTTTATGTGTGAGCTTAGCATGACATATACTCCCCCCCCCAAAACACCCAACAAGCCCACAATGCATCTATGATTGATTTAGCTGAGATCAAAGACATACAGCTGTAAAGAATCTAATTAAAATTTGATGCTGAAGCAGGCAGGCTACATCTATTATTTAATTTTGAGGTTGTGATCTTATTTAAAATTAGTTTCCAGACTTCACTAACACTCTTGGGCTCCTAACATGCTTATAGTCGTTCATTTTGATATGAAGCTGAATTGCCCACATTTCACAATAGATCCTTTTCTTGAACATCTTTGGTGGACATTGTTGGGGGGACTAGTAAATTCCAGCTTTGGACCATGTGTGGTCCAGATATATTTTTGACCATATAGATATTTTTCAGAAGTGAATTTCAGCTTGTGTTTTGAAGAGCTAATGACTGGTGAGTTTTGAGTTCAGTTAGGTAACTGTATGAACAAAGCCATGTTCATATGGCACATGAACGTATCTTTGACTTTCTCTGTAAAGAGTCTCTGAAACAAGCATTAGAAGATAAAAAAAAATGTGTGGTGGCATTCTGGAAAATTCTAGGTGTTTGTTCTATAGCTCTCAGCATCCAGTAAAAAAAAATCCCTTCTGATTAGCTGGGCTCTGCTTATTTAGAATAACAGCTGGAACTGGGTTTTGTGTGTTTTCTGTAATCCTGTTAATCAGAGATCTAAAGCAAACGGCTGTTACTTGATAAGTTTATAAAATTAGTGAGTATTAATAGAAGTCTCTTAAAAATCAGCTTGTCCTTATAAAGGTGTGTGTGAATTTATTGTTTGTCAATTACCAGGCTAACATCTTTTATCACAGGACAGTTTAATGAGTACAGTGGCAGGGCATACTTCTGGGCCAGGTTTGTGTTTCATTTACACCAGTGTAACTCCAATCAGCAGACTTAACTTCAAAATTCACACTGCTTAAACTGAGATCAGGATCTGGCCCTGTGTGACTACACACTGTTCTGTGAGGACCATCTCTTACTTTAGGGAGTCAGATGATTTGCTTTCCATGCACATTAATGCCCTGATCCAGTATGTGCTTAACTTTAAACATGTGAGTAGTTCTTCTTGAACATCAAATTCATTCCATGTAGATCACCAAACAGTTATCAGAGAGCAACAAGTTTCAGAAATTGCCATCTAGGGCTGCATTTGGACCAGTATTCTGGAACTGAAAGGCTCTATAAGCCCATTACCAATCTCCTGAGCTATCTAATTCCCTGGAGAAATGTCTCTTGTTATCACGGAGGTCAGGGAATGTGCTGCAACATCTCAATAAACAAACAAAAAAAATCTTTGTACTTGTGAGAGCATAGATTATAGGTCATGAAGAATATGTTTCATTTCTGAATTCTTCCCCTCGTGAAAGGTCAAGTTCTTGACTCCATCTTCATCTGCCAAAAGAAGGCAATGATGGATTCAAGAGAACTGTACTTAGCTCTATCTCTAACTGCCTGTCTAGTCTCATATATAGCACTCATCTCCCCCAAATTATAAAGTGAACATATGATGGGTTATCATTTAGGCAGACACTGCATTGAACTGGAAACCTTCAGTGCTAAAAGTAGGAGTTGCGATAGCTTGATCTTAAGAGCAAGCCTGTTGAATTAAGAATGGTAAGACTTACATCCTCTGTGGACTGGACACAGTGGCGAGCACACAACCATGCACTGAGAAGTGGGTGACAAACAAACAAAGAAATACTGATCTTTCTATCTCTTCTCTCCACCAACAGAGAGTGGATGCAGTATTTTCTTTCTGTAGTAGTACTGTGGAAAGGATAGGCTATGAAGTAGGTTTAGACCTAATCTAATCTATCCAGGCATTTCTACCACACTCATCGTCTTAATAACTTTGCAAAATTAAACTGACCCTAGAGACAGTCTGAATGAGGGCATTAAAGATATAGACCAGCGTCTTTAATGTAATATAATAGTAAATAGAGAGGCAGTATACTGACTGAATGACATTGCATGATATGATACTGGAATCCTGTGTTAAACAACACACGGGCTACCATATTTTACACCAGATAGAGCCTTTTCAGTGGCCTTTTCGTGCACTAAACATCTGTGTGACCACAGTAAAGGAACTGTAGCCTGTAATCCTGGCTAGTCATGTGGCTGTGTGGGCACAGTATAAAAGAAAGGGGAAACTAGGTCAAAAGGGAGTACTGTGTCTTTCCCTCTCCTGACTGGATAAAGCTGTGAGGGAATTAAATATTGCTCAGTGTTTTTCACTTGATTATATTTTTGTGATTATTAGGTAGATAATAAACAAGGCCTGAGGAAAGGACCTTAAAGGGGTTAAGGCTCGGTGTGGTAAAGTAGCCATAATCAAGTTAACTCGGTTATCCACAGTATTGTGGGATGGAACATTGTTTCACCCCTCCTCCATTACTTCCTGCTGTGTCAGTGGACATTTTCCCTCACTTTGTTGAGGAAAAAAAAGCAAGTCCCCTGCCTGCAATACTGTGAGTAGAGCTTTTTGTTTGAGTTGTACTGAGTGGTCCCTTTAAAAAACTTGGAGCTCTATTTCCAGTCTCTGGCTGATGAAGCTTGCAATATGAGCCATAATTTTTGCAGCTACAAACCATTTTCACAGACTTATCTGTGTTTATTTTTTGGTACTTGGTTATTTGCAATCCCTAATCATCTCCAGTTAAGTGGAGTGAGTGCATAGCCCCTTCTCGCTGTTCTCAGTCCCCCATGACCCTGTGTGTGTGTGTGTGTGGGGGGGGCGGGCTCAGTTGTGGCCATGGGGGGAGTAGTAGGGGGGGCTGAGAGCTCAGCCTGGGCTGGGGTCGAGCTCTTAACCTCAGCTGGGACCGCTGCGGAAGCCCTGGCTGAAGCTCGAATCCCCTCCCATGTTCTGCACCTTCCCTGTGGCCCTTCCCCTTGCTTGCGTCTTCTGCTCCTTCTCTCCTGCCCCCCCCCCATTGGAGCTCTGAGCCCAGAAAAGTTCTGTGACCCTTCTGTGGACCCAGGACTGTGGCAGAGAGTGAGAACTCCTCCAGCCCTGGGGCTATGGTGAGGGGGTCCCAAATCTGCCCTTGCCACCCCCACCCGGTGGCATGAAGTTTGTGGAGGCTTAGCCTCCCCCAGACTCCATTAGGTGCCGCCTATGCTCCATATTCATAATTCGGTGGTATAAGCAGGAAAATACACCCAAGGAAAAAATGCTCTGCCCTTGTAATATTTCATTCACTGAGGCCCAACGTTTTCATGGCCATACCATGAGCCTGAGTACTGTAACTGGGCTTGGCACAGTGGGGTGATGGACTGAGGGGAGAAATGCTTCCCTCCCAGATGATGTAACAACAGTGGAGTCCTGAGACTACAGTAGCCCTCAGTGATCCTGTACTCCATGGGGGTTGGGATGGGAAGTCAAAGACAGGTGCGTCTGCTGCCCCCACCTCTGCCTGTGGACAACTATGTAGGAACAATGATATTTAGCAGAGTTTTTTAGCTTGCCTCAGGCACAGATGTCCCTGTGTGAACTCACTAAATCCTGCCACTCTTACCGTCAGCAGCAGATTCATGTTTTCTCCATTGCACAAGAGCAGCGGCCCTGATGACCAGGTAGGAGAGTGCCAGGAGTGGGCCCTTTTTGGCATTAAAGTTTAGAGAAGGGAAAGAAACTGGGATGAGAAATAGTGATGTTATTTTCTTTGATGCCTTAAGTGTTTGGTCTGAGAGTTTATATGTCCAGAAACTGTGATGTTAACTTGAGATTTGATACCTTGGCTGAGTGCACCAGGGGAGCCAAGAGAGACTCTCTATCCTTAATTCTGTGTTCAGAAAGTCCCTACTCTTTCCCTCGCTCTTTCTTTCTCAGGATCAGTTCATTTAGTTGTACTTCTCTATTTTAAGGTGCTCCATGGTCTAATTTTGGCATTCTTCTTAAAATAAAAACCAAGCAATTAAGATATGGCTTAAGCCATATCTTAATTGCTTTTGTTTAATAAAGAAAATGGAAAAAATGTTCTGTAGCTTGTTCTATCACACTATTTTCCTTATTCACCATAGAGAACTTAACCATAATAAATCACAGACCTATTAAGAGAATATTCATTTGCATCAGTAACAGTGACCTTCAGATTTCCCCAGTTCACCTGTTTTGTGTGTTGCTGTAGTTTATTCTCCTTTTTAGCATCAGTTAGAACTGCAGCTCAGTGCTACGTTGGTGCTGACTTTAATATGTGTGGTAGATTGCTTAGTTCTAGTTGTTGAGCATGTCCAGCCAGAGTGAACGCAGGAGGCTAAATTTGTGTCATTATATTGGTTTCAGGGAGTTGTGGCTTTTAGTGGGACTTCGCTAAGTGAGTCTGCACTTGATGAAATATCCCACATGTGGCTGTTGTGGGAGATTTTAGAGTGGATTTGAGGTGATACATTTCATTAGAGCAATGTCTATTTCATTTTTTAAATATTAAACTTAATAAAAAACAAATTATAGTTAATGAAAAACATAACACCCTCCCCACCAGTCTTTTGGGAAACATCATGGTTAATTGAATTTCAAATACAGTAGCTGCATTCTCAGTCACATTCTATTACTTTTCAGGATTACAGTAGTTTAGTTCCATTAGCCTAAACGTACATGGTTAGGTTTCAAATTGTACTGCATTAGTCTTGTTGTTTCCTTGGCTTCATTCTCACCCTTACCCCCATATAGCTCCTTTCAAAGCAGTGACCTGCCTTGGCAGGGGTCACTGGATACAGTCACAGGAGGCCTGGAGCTGGGTAGTCCTTCTAATAATTGCTGTCTTCCATCAGAGCTTCCCATGGGGAGAAGTAAGAGCCTAGCCTCCAACTCCAAGATCCAGTGTGAGTATAGACTTGAGCAATGTATTGAAGACACCACTTTGCTTATTCAAATCACTATGTAATAATTAACTGGTCCATCCATGTGGAAAAGAATTAAGAACTTTTCAAAGTTGGAATACTCCCTGTATTTTCATATACCAGATAATATAGTCTTAGGGTTTCTTTTCCATTCAGTATAAGCAAAGTACATCCCCATGATGTACTCTAGGGGAAATATTTTCAAAGGTACGAAGGGCAGTTAAAGTATGAGGGAGTTGGGTGCTAAACTACCCTTTACATGCATCCGACGAAGGGGGTATTCACCCACGAAAGCTCATGCTCCAATACGTCTGTTAGTCTATAAGGTGCCACAGGACTCTTTGCTGCTTTTACAAACTACCCTTTGTGCCTTTGAAATTTTCCTCCAAACAGGAATAATGGATTGTTTAGTGTTTTTTTTTTTTTAAAGCTATTGGTGAAAGTTTTGGATGTTCAATCTCATCAGCACAAAATAACCACAAAATAATAATCCTCACACAGGCAAGTGGATCTTTCCCCTGCCTTTCTGGAAGAGGGGAAACTTCGTCATGCCTATTTTTCTTGGGGTTGTGCCCATTTGCATTAACCGTCCATTAAGTAGACAAAAAGGTTGCACAACAATTTTTTTTTGTGTTACTGTATATGTATTCTTGTTCATCATCATAAAATGCCATTTGAGGTATCTTAGCTGACAAAAAGTCGTTTATTATTTCCGGTCTGTTATTAGTAAACAGACATTAGAATGCCCAGAAATTAATTTTTGAGCATGCCCACATTGTCAAATGTGAAAACTAATTTTTGACACTTCCATTTTTGACACTTAACCTGGCATTTCTCAAAAGCACTCAAAATGGCATCACTCTGCTCTTGTTGATGTCATTGGCGGCGTTACCATTAACTGTGATGGGGGCAGTTTGGCCAACACTGAGCACATTAAAAAATCCAGTTTTTACAGAGATGCTGAAAACCTGGGATTTCCATTTGATGACAGTTACAGGTATGCAGCACCTATGAAGCCGGGCAACCAAAACTAGGAATGTTTGAAAATGTGGACCTTTTTTGTTGTTGTTGGCATTTTGCTACAAAATATTTTGGGGAAAGACAAACAAGATTTTTCATCCAGTTCCACCTTACATGTCATAAAAAAAAAATCTCGGCAGCATGACTAAATAGTAGTGCAGGTTGAGATGAGAAGCCGTTACAAAGACACTATGAAAACTACTTGTATCTCCAGAGAGAATATTCAGTGTACCTTAAGTTTTTAAAATGCATCAGCATTATTTTTCTTTCCAAGAAGCATGAAATGCTCCAGTGAACTTGATATTTTTTGGAGCTGACCTTGATAATTATTTTTGACATCCTACATAGTATACAGCTACAGGGATTTGTTGAAGATCATGTACATCTTTGCTAAGGGTTTTGGTTTCTCGTTCAAACAAAATCTGCATGTGTGCTGTATGTATATGTAAGTGTGTCTGTGTGTTATATATGTGCTAGAAGTAGATTTAAAATATAGTCACCTTTGGGGAATAATGTGTAGTGTATTAATAAAACACATGGCAAATGCTATTTATTCAGTACAAAAATGCAGACAGAATATACAGTACTGTAAACAATATTTAGTTTTCTTGGGTCTTGAAGTAATAACTCCTAGTACAAGTTCTTCAAAAAGAAAGGGCCTGGAGTATATTCTTCAATATACAGGGCCAAATTCTGTTCTCAGTTACATCAGTGTAAAACTAGAATGGATCCACTTGAACCAATCCGTTTACTCTAGCTTTGACATTGGTGTAACTGAGAACAATGTAGCCCTTCGCTAGTGTTTATTCTTTGGAGACTGGTGATATTGAGAAGGTGGTAAAGGAAATGGCATTGAAGCTACAAAGCAAACAGAAGGGAAATAAAGGTTTGGACATGAGGGACTTGAGACAAAACTAACATAGCTTCTACACAAATTCATCTTGTTGCTAATTATGGTTTTTCTCAGGTCTCCAGATGAGAAAAAGAGAATGAGAGATGGAAAGTGAAAGAGAGGGAGAAGGTGAAGCAGTAAAAATGTACCTTTTGTATTGTGAAAAGTCTCTCCATCTCATTCTCCCTACAACAAATGCACAGAAACTAAGCACAAAATGTATCATCCTTGGGAGTAAAAACAATGTGAGGAGAGAGGGGGGGAAAAAGGAGTGTGAAATCCTAAAATGACAATTTTTCTGTTTCCTGCTGGGGGTGTTGGAATGTTAATACTTGTGAAAAATTTGGTTAGACACTGTTGTTATGGTTTGGTTATTTGGATTATGGTAGCTTGCAAGAATCCCAGCTAAGGATGAGGGTTTCATTGTGCCAGGTGCTGTACAGATATATAACAAAGAAGTCAGTCCCTTCACCTGGAATGCTCCAGAGAACACAGTCTAAACTTTAAGAGTGGTTCTCAACCTTTTTTCATTTGTGGACCCCTAACAATTCTTGAATGGAGGTGTGAACCCCTTTGGAAATCTATTGTCTGTATACATAGTTGAATTCTGTTCAGTCAGTTTTCAGTCTAAGTCTTTCACGGACCCCTTAGACATAGTCTGCAGGCTCCCAGGAGTCTGCAGACCACAGATTGAGAACCACTGATTTAAGGACAAACAGGATGCAACTGGTGGATGAAACTAATTGGGTGTAGAAAGGTTCAGAGAAAACCTGCAGAGTTTAGAGGAAGAGCAGAAATCACAGTTAGTCACTGTCCTAACCACTGCCAGACAGGTGTGATTTGTAGGCATCATGGCAGAGATATGTTTTGAGGAGGTATTTAGGAGGACTAGATGCTGGCATTAAACTGCTTTATCTCCGACTCATCATTAATATCTGATCCTCTAGATATTTTATAACTTGGTTCACTGGCCATGACACACCTTTATCACTGTTCTCTGGTTGCAGGAAAAGTAAGGCTAGGTCAAACTGGAGCATTGAAATATGAACAATTTGCTGTAGTACAATGCTATACTGTGATACAGTCCCTGATTCAGCGAGCTGCTCCAGGAGGGTGCAGGAATTTGCCCCCAAAAAGCTGATTGCAGGACTGGTATCTTAGTTTGTAATTGTGATAGAACGGTTCTTCTTTGTCAGCAAGGCACAGTGTCCACCTCTAGCACTTCACACATACTTCATAAATTAGATGTTAATATCCAAGTGAAACTGATTGCTATGGGAAAAGAAACCCAGCATTTGCCAACAGTTACCCCATAGTGCTTTTTGAGTCTCCTCTATACTAAAAACAGCAGAGATTTCTGGTAGTTATGGATCTTTAATGGGTTCTTTACAACAAAATAAGAAATTAGACACCATATTGCAGAAGAGAAAAGATGACAGCGCAGAAGATACACAAAGCTATGCTTCATTCAGAGAGACTGCGGATTAACAAAAATAAAGTTGAGTAAGGAACAATCCCCCTGTTTTACATGTGTATGCTTTTTAATGAGCCCAGCAAGGAAGTGTGGCATTATGCTAGTCAGTCTTGCTAACACCTGCAAACTGTTGAGTTTAAACAGTTTTTAATGAAGATGATAAAACTGGTGTTCATTGTGTGTGGAGTCGGAGAGAGTTGCTGACAAATCTGGGGAAGAATTTGCATTTGCTTTTCAGTGCCTCTGGTTTCCTATTCATGTTTTGGGGTGTGTGTGTAAATGTTCTAAGTAGATAAGGATTCATACCATGGATTATGGATTTGAATACCATATGCTTTCTTTCTAGATGTGTGAGGAGAAGTGGGGGGGTGGAGAGTGAGGGGGAACGACTGGACCCAAACCCGAATCCTCACAAGAATCTTGCTGTTGGTCCTCAGTGTCCCTGGGCTACTCTACTCTGGGTAGCAGTTCCCCAGTGTCAGGAGTGGTAGGGCTCTCTGGAAGCTCAGGCTGGATCTCATGGCAGCGGTGGTTCTCCTTGGCATCCCACTCCAGCAGTGCTGAAGAAGCATCTATCTCCTTCAGCAGCTCCCTCACGACTGAGCTGCTGGGCCGGCCTTTTATACTTCCTCTTCCCATCTTGCCCTTCTGCTTCTGGCGTGCGGGGCGTGGCCCTCCTGATTCCACCCACCAGGCAGCTTGCGGCGTCCCCTTCGCATCAGCCTTTGATGGAGGCCACACCTCCTTGCTACAAACCTTCATGAAGATGCAGGGAAAATCTATACACATTAAAAACATTTGCAGACGTTGAAATGCCAACAGCAGGAAAATCAGGAGTGGACAGTGTGTAGCTGGTTGACAAGCAGCTGGATAACTGGGTTAACATAGGTAAAAGAGGAAAAGGAAGGGTTGGTATCCAATTAAGATGAAAAGTCTTCCAACAATACTGTCAGATAGCAGTCAACTATCTACAGGGGTAAGGGTGATGACGAATGTTCAGTGGAGATGGGGAAATGCTGTGTGTGTGATGTGCCCTTGTCCATGATGAGAAAGTGGCACAAGGCAGAGATGGTTAATTCATCAGAATATCATTGGAGGCTGATGTCTGGGAGTCAGTAAGTGAAACTGCCATGTAAAAATCAGGTACCGTGATGGGTAGGGTAAAGACCATAGTGTGCGACTCCAAACAAGGCAGAGAGTACTCTTCTCAAGCACAGAACTTTGAACTGGAGCCAAAATTGGTCTGGATTTTAGAATGCCAAGCACGGATGTGATGCCTTCTTGCCACTCTCCCATGTGGTCACCAGGGCTGGCTGGAGTTAGAGCAAGGGATTTGGAAGTAAGCTGAAGACAAGACTAAAATGAGGACATGAACTGTGTCTGAAATTATACCAGCACCACGCTTGGAAGCCAGCAAATAATAGCTGATTAGTATTCTGACTATGGCTGAAGAATTGATAGAGACAGGAGAGCTTTAGTTTAGTGGGGCATGTACAGGTACAGTAGGCTTTATCCTAAAAGAAGGGATGCTAAGTGAATGGATAAGAGAATAGACATATCTTTGGGGGAGTAATTAAATTAGAGATGGAGCTATACTGAATACGCAGGAGTCTGTATAGCAGCCAGTCATGAGGGGAGAGATTACTTACAATAAATACAAAGGGAGAAGGTGGAAATTAAAATAATTCAGATTATTTAAGAACTTGAAAGGGAAAGGAAAGATGTGTAAACTTGCTAGCTTCTCCTTAAGCCTCCATACAACTGTGGCTTGTGACACTGATGTCTTCCTTTCCAGTACCTTTCCTTAAAGGTAGCATAAAAGAGTATCTCATGCTAGCAAAATCTTACTTCTCATAGCACAGACAATGTTTGTTGTTTCATTTTTTTTACTAGAGCTCTCTTGCTAAAGTTCATGTGATGTGTCCAGTAAAGCATGTGAGGCCCTGATTCGGTATAGCCTTAGCATGTGCTTCACTTCATGCATAGGAGTAGTCCCATTGATTTCAGAGGGGCTATTCGCATGCTTAAAAGGAAGCACACGCAGGCACAGGGCCTAAGAGCAGCAGTGTATGCAGAACAGGTTGTGACATGCCTGTTGTGGATTTAAAGGAGGAGGGAGCTGCTGTGGTAGCGGTGGCAGCAGCTGAGTGCCCTGAGACCTTTTAAATCGCTCGGGTAGGCCGCAGGGCTCCTAGGCACGCACGGGATGGTACCGGCAGTGGCGAAGGCAGCCGGGCAGGCATATGGAAGCCCTGGCTGTGCCGGAAGAGCACGCCCAGCAGCACAGGTGCAGCACCACCGGCGTGCGTGTACACACAGAATTGAATCTATAAGTAGATCTGTTCTGTAAATTAGTAACAGGCTGGCTCATTTTTCAATGTAACTTCAAATTCAGTGAGTTTTGATGAGTCACATGAAGAAATTGCAAGTAGAACATAGTAGACATGCTAGAGGTTCTAGGTAGAATGCTGTGAATGTCAGTAAAAGTAGGTTTGCAGGAAACTCTTTGTGGATAGTTGAACTCTGAACCAAGCACCTTTAAAACGCCTAGCCATGTCACGTTCACATATGAGACTCAACACTAAGCTCTTAACGATCTAATTTCTAAAGGTAAAACAGAGCTCCTTCCAAAATTGTACCCTAAACCTAAAGGATGATTTTAGCAAGTCACTAGTGAAAAGAAAATGTTACGCATATGACAGATGAAGAGAAGGAGGTAATTGGAGGAAAGCATAGGAATACAGCTGTCTTTATCAACATTAGATCAAGTCACTTACTGCAGCTATTGGACTTAATAGTCTTTGCGTCAGGCCCTAAATATCTACAGCATATACTAGGCCTTTTATTAAATGTCCTCCTTAAAACCTACTTCTTTCAAGAATGCTTCCTACCATGTTTTCCTTCCCATTACAGATGTATCCAAATCAATAGTCCCAGAATTTATTGCTTACAATTTTCAAGGAAGTTCCATTTGAGGTCTTGGCTTTAGGTTAAACTTGCAAAAGTGTTTGAGGTGATTTAGGGCCATCTCTATTCACCATTACTCTCACTCAATCTGAACTGTCTTTGCCTTGTCTTGTCTTCTTTAGATTTTAAACTGTTTGTTTGTGTCATGTAGTGAATCATATTCTGTTTCTAACAATGCCATGTAGTTTTGCAGTGCTGTAAAATTTCTTGAGGATGATGATGAGCCAAATACCCCATAGTCAGAACTCCTGACCTCCACTGCTTTGCTAAGACCTCACCTTGAATAGTATGTGGGGCAGGACTCATGGACAATTATTTGACCTACATTTGTGAATTCTATGTATACATTATTGGATCTCAATTTTAAAACAACATCTGTATGTGTAGACCCCTGCACCCACACATTGATGGGCTCCATGTATGTGCATACAAGCCAATCCATAGAGTTGAAACCCTAATTGCCATGTAGGCTAAGAATATCTTTAAAATGTGTACAACATCAGATATTACTGTGATTCAGAGACAGCCTGAAAATGCATTTTCATCACTCCCGAAAAAGAAAACTATTTCTATGAGTATGTAAAATGCAAACACCATGACATCTGCAAGCTGTAACTATGCTACCGTGTCTTTAATTAGTTTAGACTTCACGTTTTTCCCTCTCACTTTAACAAACGTATGAATAGATGGTAGAAAAAATAGTCTATGGGAAAAAACCATGGGAATGAACTAATTCTCCTGTCACTCAAGTAGTTACAAAACAAGCCAAACATTTATTGAAGGTGAATGTTAATGACTAAGGAGGCAGACAGATGGTTCAACTTTTCTTTAGGTGGTTCATCACGCTTTATTATTCACAGAAAATTGTCTTTGATAAATGGATGCAATGTTAAATGGATATTCAGGCAACACACTGTCACCTTTAATTACGGTCAAACAGGATATCTTTGTCTGATACATTTCTGTCACTGCAAAGACAACTTCATTACCATACCAGAGGCCGTTACAGTATATTAAAGTATAGCCTATTTTATTGAACTCCAGAATGGCTTGTAGTTCAACAATAATCCAGATGTGCATTAGGGCAACGTTTTAATGTTTTATTGTTACTCTGTAGCTAATACCTTTTCTTAGTATGGGCAATGAAGCTGCAAGATCCTGAACATCTGCAGGTCAGTGGCATATTAAGGGGCAAGCAGGGGGACACCAATAATTGGGTTATTAGGCTTTGCTATGGTTAAAAGTCTACTGTATTAGTGTGAAGCCTTGTGGACATATTTCTGCTAAATGCAGAGTTTTAGTTAAAAGATCGCAGGCCCAAGAAGTTAGCCCCTGGTCATGGATTCTGCACTCTCATTTTGAGAGACAAAGTGGCAAGCGTACGGTACACCACAGTATTACAAAAGTAATTCTGTCATAAAGGGGATTGGGGGGCTTTGGGGGCTAGGCAGTTAGCAGGGCCGGCTCCAGGCACCAGCTTAGTAAGCAGGTGCTTGGGGCGGCCAATTCAAAGGGGCGGCACTCCGTCCGGTATTGGGGCGGCACGTCCAGGTCTTCGGTGGAAATTCGGCGGCGGGTCCCTCATTCCCTCTCTTCCTCTTTGAGCTGCCGCCGAATTGCCGCTGAAAAGGAAGAGAGGGAGGACCCGCTGCTGAACTGCTGCAGAAGAAGCGGTGCAGTTGAGCTGCCGCCGAACTGCCGCCGCTCATCTTGTTTGTTTGTTTGTTTGTTTGTTTTTTTGCCGCTTGGGGCAGCAGAAAAACTGGAGTTGGCCCTGGCAGTTAGGCTGTCCTAACATATAGGAATTAAGAAAGGTTTGACATAGTTCATTAATAGTAATTATTAGAGGCGTGATCATGGACACTGAAAGTGTCACATATGGATAACAGGCAGGTATTGATCTTGTTATGGTCAAGGAAATTGCTCAAATATGGTTATGTATCCAATAAAGTTGTATAAAGAAGGGGTATAAAAGATCCAATCTAGTTCCATAATTTTCAGGTTCCTCGGACTCTTGAATTGGTATCAATTGATCTGTGTCCTCCTGTGGTGCTCTGTTGACTATGTATGCATCTTCTAATTGTTGTAAGTTTTCTATGATACCTTACAGCTTCAAAGTATTTGCTATGTATGAGGATTTTCTCTATTTGGTCATACAGATGAGTGGAATTATATGGTTTGTTTGTAAGGGTGGAATTGAATACATATAGCTCACTCACAAATCAGGTCAATCCTGAAATGAAAGAGAAACATTTCTTAGAGAATCTTCTGTGTGGGAAAGAATCTGTGTTAATCAATGGATATTATAAGAGTATAATTATTAATATACAGTGTGGAAAATTATATTTTCTTTATTTGCTCAGGCTACAGGGGGAACAGGTGAAGGATCTGTGACCAGTAGATAACACTCCCCTCCAGAGTGTTGACTGGAAACTAAGATTTCTGAGTCTCACCATTCCTTTGCTAAAACCCACTAGCAAAGTTAGGGTATGTCTACACTATGAGAGTAGTTCAATTTTACTTAAAGCGAATTTGTGGAACAGATATTACAAAGTCGAACGTGTGTATCCACACTAAGGACAGTAATTCGACTTTGTGAGTCCACACTAACGGGGCAAGCATCGACATTGGAAGCGGTGCACTGTGGGTAGCTATCCCACAGTTTCTGCTGTTCCCGCTGCCCATTGGAATTCTAGGTCGAGCCCCCAATGCCTGCTGGGGCAAAAAAATGTGTCGAGAGTGGTTTTGGGTAACTCTCGTCATTCAACCCTCCCTCCCGCCCTCCCTCCATGAAAGCGCCAGCGGGCAATCAGTTCGCGCACTTTTCTGGTGATTGACAGCCCGGACGCCACAACACCGCGAGCATGGAGTCCGCTGTGATCATCGCTGCAGTTGTGGCCGTTGTCAACACCTCGTGCCTTATCATGCACCTTTTTCAGAGGCAGATGCTGAGAAATCGGGCGAGGAGGCTACGGCAGCGTGGTGAGGACATTAAGTCTGAGAGGGGCACAGACCTCTCACAAAGCACGGGACCCCGCGCCGTGGACATCATGGTGGCAATGGGTCATGTTGATGCTGTGGAATGGCGATTCTGGGCCTGGGAAACAAGCACGGACTGGTGGGACCGCATAGTGGTGCAGGTCTGGGATGAATCACCGTGGCTGCGAAACTTTTGGATGCGTAAGGGAACTTTCCTGGAACTTTGTGAGTTGCTGTCCCCTGCCCTGAAGCACAAGGACACCCGGATGCGAGCAGCCCTGACTGTCCAGAAGTGAGTGGCCATAGCCATCTGGAAGCTTGCAACGCCAGACAGCTACCGGTCAGTCGCCAGTCAATTTGGAGTGGGCAAATCTACCGTGGGGGTTGCTGTGATGCAAGTAGCCAACGCAGTCGTTGAGCTACTGCTCTCAAAGGTAGGACCCTGGGAAACATGCAGGTGATCATAGATGGCTTTGCTGTGATGGGATTCCCAAACTGCGGTGGGGCTATAGATGGAACTCACATCCTATCCTGGGACCGGACCACCAGGCCAGCCAGTACATTAACCGAAATGGTGCTGCAAGCACTGGTGGACCATAGGGGATGTTTTACCAACATCAACATCGGATGGCCGGGCAAGGTTCATGACGCTCGCGTTTTCAGGAACTCTGGTCTGTTTAGACGGCTGCAGGAAGGTATTTACTTCCCGGACCACAAAATAACTGTTGGGGATGTCGAGATGCCTATAGTCATCCTCGGGGACCCAGCCTACCTGCCAATGCCCTGGCTCATGAAGCCCTATACAGGCGCCCTGGACAGTGGAAAAGAACTCTTCAACTACCGGCTGAGCAAGTGCAGAATGGTGGTGGAGTATGCTTTTAGACGTCTGAAGGGGAGATGGAGAAGCTTACTGATTTGCTCTGATCTCAGTGAAACCAATATCCCATTGTTATTGCAGCTTGCTGTGTGCTCCACAATCTCTGTGAGAGCAAGGGGGAGATGTTTATGGCGGGGTGGGAGGTTGAGGCAAATCACCTGGCTGCTGATTACGCCCAACCAGACACTCGGGCGATTAGAAGAGCCCAGCGGGACGAGTTGTGCATCTGGGAAGCTTTGAAAGCTAGGTTCTAGAGTGAGCAGGGTAACCTGTGACTATTAAGTTTGTTTAAACAGAAGCTGAACCTGCCCCCGTTTCTTTACCCAGTTAATGTTGACTATCCTCTCCAGTTACCAATCACCTTCCCCCCTTCCAACACATCTTTAAAAATAAAATAAACCAAACTTTGTTCATTAACACAGTTTTCTTTATTAAGGATTTCACGGTAAAGGGTTGAAACTGGGACGCAGACTGTGGTGGGGAGCGGGTGTAGTGATGGAAAGGACGCTTCTATACTCGAGGAATGACAGGCTCCTGCTCCTAGAGCGGTCCGCAGTGGTGGACTGATTGTTCAACGGAGCCTGCCACCCCTCCTTCTCGGGACTCTGTGTGTGGGGGCTATGTGACTTTGTGGCGGGGGAGGGCGGTTACAGATCCCCTGCTGCGTGGCTCTGTCATCCAGGCTAAGGACCGCTGCATAAGCTCTGTAACTGCCCTCTCCCGCCACAAACTCACATAGTTAAGTGCCATTGGCAAACTAATCATTAAAAACCCATTGCTAACATACCATGTCTATTCTATTCAAAATAAATGTTTACAACACTTACCTACTGATGTTTCCCCTGATTCACGGTCCGGGTTACCGCCTTGGGAGGGTTGGTAGGGGATCTCTGTGAGGGTGATGAAGAGATCCTGGCTGTCGGGGAAATCAGCGTTGAAAGCGCTGTCGACTGCCTCGTCCTCCTCATCTCCTTCCTCATCTTCCCCGTCCGCGAACAGCTCCGAGGAAGTGGCCGTCGACAATACCCCATCGTCAGAGTCCATGGACAGTGGTGGGGTATTGGTGGCGGCCGCACCTAGAATGGAATGCAGTGCCTTGTAGAAACGGCATGTCTGGGGCTGGGATCCGGAGCGTCCGTTTGACTCTTTGGTCTTCTGGTACGCTTGTCTCAGCTCCTTGATTTTCACGCGGCATTGCATTGCATCCCGGCTGTATCCTCTCTCCGTCATGGCTTTTGAGATCTTTTCGTAGATCTTGGCATTCCGTCCTTTCGATCGCAGCTCCGAAAGCACGGACTCATCGCCCCACACAGCAATCAGATCCAAGACTTCCTGATCAGTCCGTGCTGGGGCCCTCTTTCTATTCAGCGATTGCATGGTCACCTCTGCTGGAGAGCTCTGCATCATTGCCAGTGCTGCTGAGCTCGCCATGATGTCCAAACAGGAAATGAGATTCAAACTGCCCAGACAGGAAAGGGAATTCAAATATCCCGGGGCTTTTCCTGTGTGGCTGGTCAGAGCATCCGAGCTCAGACTGCTGTCCAGAGCATCAACAGAGTGGTGCACTGTGGGATAGCTCCTGGAACTATTAGCGTCGAATTCCTTCCACACTAACTCTAATTCGACATGACCATGTCGAATTTAGCGCTACTCCCCTCATTGGAGGAGATCTATTAAAGAGATCTCTATGTCGAAATAAATAGCTTTGTTGTGTGGACGGGTGCAGGGTTAATTCGAATTAACGCTGCTAAATTCGACATAACCTCCTAGTGTAGACCAGGCCTTAGTTTGTCTCATCCCCCAATAGTGCTTGTCAGGATGACAACCTACTATTACGCTCAGCTCCACCCTTATCTCAAGTGGCAGAAGACTATGCAGTGAATCTGAATGTTCTAACCTTGCTGATATGAATCATGTGGGTGCCAATATGAGGCTATGGGATGGAATTTCTGATTTTTTTTCAGTTTGCTCTTTTTTAAACATAGGAAAATCACACACAAAGTGACATCAAAAGACCTTATTAAGGTTGCAAAATCAAACATAAAAGTTAGGAAATGCCAGAATTAAGGGTGCTGGTACAACCTTAATATGGCCCCCTTGTGCATATGCCGTATTATGCAGTCTTTAATTACATGATCACATACTATTTTTCCAACAGGACCCCTGCCTCATTACTGCACAGGTGAATGTGCCTTGAGAATGAATTAGGGTTGTGAAGTGATGGAGGCTGTTTGTCTGTAGCACCCTCACTTCAAACAACCTTAATTCTGGCACTTCCTAACTTTACTTTTGAGTGCTTGGCTTTATGACCTTCATGTTCTTTTAACATAGTTTTTTTTTCTGTGTAATTGAATTAAAATGCAAAGGAATAAAACAAAGGATTACCCTGTTATTTCACGTGATGGTTAAATTCAATTTATTTTATGTCACCACTTCATTTTTTGACTGTCAATATTGTATTCTGGAATACAATTGTGCGGAAAGCAATGGAATGTATGATGGGTTCTGAGCCTCTGGAATCACAGGGTACATGGGGCCCTCTTTAAGATATACCTAGGATATTGCTCAGTCTTCCTCAGCAGCAATATTGATGCTGAGTAGCAGGTTCGCCTACACACGATAGCTGAAACATTTCTCCATGCCTAGAATAATTGAAAAATGACCATTTTCAGACAATGATATAACAAAACACAGTAAGGCAGATCTTCAGCTGGTGTAAATTTATCATAAGACCACTGAAGACAAATATTACATGAAATAACACGGGATTAATACACCATCGTTACTGTATTTTTCCTTTTCCTTGTAATGAAGGAATACATACTGGGGCAGATTTTCATAGCTCCTTTGACTTCAGTTACAAAGCAATACTTACTGAGATGTGGTTTATTCAGAGCCTGGTTTTCCTAGCGACACATTGGAGATACACTAGTGTAATGAACACAGGTGGAATTGCACTGGCTGGCCAAGAGTTCAGAATTTGGCCCCATTGAAACAAGAATGAAGTATATTTTCTCCGTGTTCCCAAATTATTTTACTATTCTTTTATCCCCCATATTTTGACAGCCACAATTAGAATTTAGCTCTAAATCAAGGAGACCGTCTAACTTATAACTTCTCATTTCTCGGTGACCCTATTTGTGTCAGTCTTAAGTGCTTTGTGCTTTTGCTCTGGATCATGAATCTTTTATTTTTTTTTATAACTACCTATTAAGAGAAACTCAACCTTTAACTTGTTGCACTCCTGTGGCACTAGGTACTATGCTGTATTAATGGCTAACTGTGAAATGTGATTTTTATTTCCTCATTTTTCACCTATTCCTTAACCAATTGCAGCAGATATTTTCTGGCATTGAGCTGCAGCAGTAATATCTGCAGGCAATTTTCACTTTCTTCTTACACCTCTTATTAAAGGCAATCAGTTCTGGATCCATCAGGCAACTCCTCGTCTGGCATTACAGTGAATATGATGAGATATTTAATGTGTATTTCAGAACCCATTGCCTTAATATTAAGTCCAGGACCATTTTCAGCTACCTGATCTCCATTTGCAAGGGCAGCATGCACCCCTAAAACATCCCCCATACAATTGAATTGAAAGCACAAGTCTGAGTATCTACCTTACTGCAGGTGGAAATTAGGTTTTTAGAGGGTGTAAGTGCTCAGATTTGTACCCACAGTGGATTTTGTGAGTGAAAAGCAGGTGGCAAATTTGCAGGTGCAAATTGTGCTTGCAGTAAGGGAAGTGGAACCTTAGATGGGGTAAACTTGTAAAAGAGCTAAATATGCACACCCACACCTTCAAATTTATAACCAATTTGATTTGGTGAAATACGCTGTGACGGCACAAATGAGATGTGTGCTTTGTCCTTTTAAGCAATCAATTACACATAGTGGAGGATATTCTGGGTGAGATTTTTCAAAACTCACATTGGCCTAACTCTGATTCCATTGAAGTAAATAATTAAACTCCCAGAGATTTCAATGAGAGCAGAGTTAGACCAGTGGTGAAAATCCCACCCTCTACACCTGACACAGTTGTGGATGACATCTTATGTGGACTCCCTTTTAAAAAAAAATCTGGACACTCTGGTATCTAGTATCCAGGAGTCTTTCACCAGATGAAGAAAAACCCTGTCTTTCCTATATTTATTATGAGGAAGAGAAATTGAATGGTTCCTGTGATGTCTCCCAGCTAAAATGAACTGACTGACACTGAAAGAAAAGTCAGCCTCTCCTGTTGGATAGAAGTTCAGGAGAGCTAGAGTTATATGTGCTCTCTCCAAAGCATAAACGAGCCAGTTTGCTCACTGCCATAAGGTGATATGATTCAATTTGCTTCAACCGGGTTGTGCTTGCTTATTCCAATGGGAAATTTTCAGACAGAGCTTCTGCGCCGAGTTTCTGTATAGAAGTCTTTATGCTCATGAAGATTTCAGCATGTTAAAATTCAAGCAAACGTTGCTGCATTTGTCTGTAGGTTAAAACAGTTGTTCTACTGTGAAAATAGTTTCTTTGAGCTTGGTATATACATCCGAAGAAGTGGGCTGTAGTCCACGAAAGCTTATGCTCTAATAAATTTGTTAGTCTCTAAGGTGCCACAAGTACTCCTGTTCTTCTTTTTGGTATATACAGGCAGTCCTCGGACTTATGACACAATTGGTTCCTGAAAATTGTGTCGCAAGTCGAAATACCGTAACTCAGAACCGCAATCCACTCCATTGCGGGACCAAGCGTCGTAAAGTCAAAAACAATGGTCGTAAGTCGAATCAGGGTATCAATCTAGAAGTGTCATAAGTGCCATTCATTGTAAGTTGAATATTGTAAAGTCAAGGACTACCTGTAATCTTCAGTCGTTCTGGACAACATAACAAAGTCCCAGGAACTACTATCTTCCTTAGTAATGTTATTGTTGCCTTGAGAGCTGCATTTACTATTTGTATAATATGTGGAACAGATTCACCAACTTGGATAAAATAAGAAAACCTGTTGAACTTTTGGACCAATCGCTGCTGAAGCAAAGGGGTGTATTGTTGTTTGTTTTAGGTTTGAAATAGGTATTTCTTCACATTATTTTTTTGCACAAAAATGTTTCCAGATTCCTCAGTGCTTCCAGGTTCTGGCCTAAGTGCAAGTGAAAGCTACTGGAAATGTAACTAAATCATTCATAGATTTTTAAGGCAAGAAGGGGCCACTATGATTATTATAGCTAAATTTTTCAAAAGCACCTAAAGTGACTTAGCCTAAGACCAATTTTCAAAAGTGACTTATGGACTTAGTCTCCTAAGTCAAACCAAAAGTTAACCCTAGAAGTTTGAATAAGTTTCAGATAAACTTACAGACTTTTGGGTGGCTCTCTGAACCAGGCCTCTAAATCTTTGCTAGTATGCTCATCATTACTAATGCATATTAGATTAAATGGATATCTGTAGAACTGCTAGATAGTATTTAATTTAATTATTTCCATATACATATGATTTTTAAAAAATTTGCAGTGAAAAAATATACATCCCGGATGCTAAAATATATTTTTCATGTTAAGGCATATGCCAACATTGTAAAACTGTCCACACAATGCCTACTGCATAATGTATAACTTATAGCATGCCTCCACTTAATGCATAATATTGAGCTTTGCATACTACAACTTGACTTCTTTTATCAGTCCTCCAATGTAACTGCTCAGCATCTCGTGGGTACCGTATTTCAGACAAGCTGAACTCCTTCGAGCTGGACAGGAAGATATTTCTAGCTAATTTAATTTATAAGTGGGAATACATTATCAGAATTACGTCAGAGAGTTGTGTATATAATTGTCTCGTATCCTCTTTTTATGGTTCTTTTTTCTTTGTTGCACAAATGAAAATGAAACATTTTACAATATATTGGTCATATTTGGGAAAACTAAATTAAGTACATACATTTTTCAATTTCTTTTGTCCAGTATATGGGACACTGGTCCAGAAGTCAGGAGGCATTGGTTTTGCTCATGGCTCTTTAGTCTTCCACTGGTGAATTTGTGTGGCCTTATGAAAAACTCCCATAGAATTTAATAGAAAATAACTTTTTAAATGTATTTGGCATCATTCAAAAATGTAATTAACTATTTCATCAGTACATTTGTGCTATAAAATCCTGTGATCGTTTTGTTTGTTTTTCTTATTTTGCTATAAAGGATGTAATTTTCTAATAAAATCTGTAAGTTCTTCCTTTCTATAGAATCCTTCAAAAATTCTATACTTTATTAGAAATAATGAAGATATAAATGTCAGCATTTCTATAACTTATAAAAATAAATTGTGTGTGTGAAATTGTCTTCTAGTATTTTTAAAATACTTTTTGCACTAGACCAAAAGTTACATTTTTCTCCTCTAGTGAAAACGTCTTCTTTCAAACAAACAAAACAACCATCTCCCCTCCCAATTACACACACAAACACCCTCAACCAAACAAACCAACAACAGAGGAATTGCACTACTAGATACCTGTTTAGAGTTTTACAGGTGGGATTTTCAAAAATATTAAAGTGCCTAAGACACTTAGGAAAATATGTCCTATTGAAAATCAGTGGGACATAGTTCCTAAGCCATTTAGGGAGAGTTGAACATCTCACCCTCAGGGACATGGATATAAACTCCTAAATTCAACTTTAGTCTCCTATTTTTGAAAATGTTGACCTTGAAACCTAAGGGTGAAATTTTCTTGTCAGTTACTGGTGTTATTCCATTACCTGTAATGAGGTTACATACATAAACGAGAGCACATTTTGTTGCAATCAATTTTCCTTCCCTACTTTTTTTTATTGTTGTCATACTATCTTTCTCAAGCTACTGGTACTTGACATATTTAACATGGGTAGGATTTTTGATCTGCTTAAGTAACTTAGTTGTACAAGTGCCACTGCAAATTAAATGAAATGGAACTTGTGCTCCTAAGTCTCTTAATTGTTTTTGAAAACCTCACACCATTTTTGGGGGGGCATAAGGGATGGACTGGTGGTAGAGCAGAAACCTTTCAAGTGATTTTTCTCACAATATTCTAGACCTCTGTGGTAACGTGATACAGAAGCACTACTATAGGTAAACTTTTGTTCAAAGTAGACTCATCTCTGACACTCACTTTTTAATTTTTAAAGTTTGGTTTAATTAGCACATAATTTCTCTTTTGAAAGAGATTTCCTGAAAGTCATTTCCAAACTCTCATATTTATAACTTCAGGTCTCATTCTCAGGGAGTGATGGTAATCATAATGATAAGTTCAGAGTTTGTAACATATCCCTATAGCTTTGGGTGTTATAAAGTCATAAAATATCTTCATATTTCCATTTTTATAGTATGAACAAATCTTTCTGCAGTGCAGGACAGCTCATAGGCAATCATCCCTTCACATGTTCTCAATCAGCAAATGGACTTGTATAAGTCTTCAAAAGGCTAGAACATAATGCAAATTCACAGGAGAGAATTTCTAGCTGCCATGATCAATAATGAATGTGATTTCCCATTGAGACTGAATCCACTGATGCCTTCAGTTGGGTGCATCATGTATTATATTCCACTGCTGATCACATTTTCAATCAACACAGTACTATACTATAGTGATTAGCAAACATCAAAAGGGTTGGTCTGGATAAGTCTGGAAGACAGGATGCTTAGACAGACATCATATGGGATATAAATCTGATAAGTGTTTTCTTTTAAGGAGTCATTCTTCCGCCACCAGCACAACTATCTCTAATTGTAGTCTCCACTCAAATCAGTATAACACATATATAATTACTTGCTTGAGTATAACTACCTAATCTATTTTTTCTAATCTGTCATATCTGTATATTTTATGCATGTGATGGCCATTTGTGAAGTTACTCTTAAAAATGATGATTCATTATTCATTGAAATTACCTCTTCATTATTAGAATCCGTTTTGAAAAATGGTGTAGTTGGTGCCTGAGCATTGGCCTGAGTCAAGAGATGTTTTATTCCTGGCTGTGTCAGTTTGTGTAAGTCACTTCACCTTTCTGTGCCACTTTTTCCCCCCTCCAATCCCCTCTGTCCAGATTGTAAACTCTCTTTACGGCAGGGATTGTCTCTCCTTTTAGTGTTTGGTACAGTGCTTAGCATAATGGGACTCCAATGTAAATTGAAGCCTTTATGTGCCATTGTTATACAAATAATAAATAACTTAAACCATCATACTCTTATTTACTCACAGTCTGTTACCCAATGATGTCGTTTATTGTAAAAACCTGATCATATGAAATCAGTGGGAGTTGAGGATACTTAACACGTGTGGGGGAGATAATCTGTACCTTGAAGTGTTGGACCAAACTAATCATTGTGAGCCAGTTTGTATACCCTCACTCACTTTGATTAGCACCCTACCCCATATACAGTCCTATTTACTTCAGTGGGGCAATTTCTGAATAAGATACTACAGTATTCTTTTGCATCAATGATAAAAAGGTCTAATATGGGCAACGGAGAGTTAGTGCTACTTCAGGTTCTCAATTTAAACTGATCTTCCTAAGCCCATTGAAAGAACACCCTCAGCTTTTCTCTATCTGGG
Organism: Trachemys scripta elegans; assembly: GCF_013100865.1. NCBI lineage: Eukaryota > Metazoa > Chordata > Testudines > Emydidae > Trachemys > Trachemys scripta. Next base: position 23,814,959 of record NC_048311.1, read on the forward strand.
TCATTGGTAAAAGCCTGGTGTGATCACTCTTTTTTCCCCTATCTGGACCATTCTTCCTCTGTCATGCTCCTTTTTCAGTTACACCAATAAGCATCAGAAAACTGAAAGAGGGAACTTGGAAATCTTAGTCTTCATGAATATATGCCAGAAAAGGCTTTTAAAATTCAAGACTCAAATACATGTCAAGTAAGGCTTAGTGGCTTATTTGGGGCTTTTTAAATAAAAAAAACACCTTTTATATTATATATAATATGTAAACAACATATTACTTAAAATATACTGCAACAATTTCCAGGGATAAGACTCCCTGAATCATTTCTCTTTAATGGAAGTTTGTGCCTTAAGGAAAATGTTGTGGTGATTCCTTCCTGGTTCCTCCTTAAGATAACCACAAATAAAGGGTAACAAGTAAGACTTGATTAGGTTTTTCAGCCAAAAAAACTCAACACAAGATAAGGACACCTTTCAGTATCATTCCAGAGGGAGGGACGGTCAGGTTTACAGGCAAAGGAATTGTGAAGAGAGGATACAAATTTGGGGACAAAGGTTAAAGTAGCTCACCCTGTGAGCAAAATTAAGGTCAAGTTCAAGGAAAATAGTAGCGTAGACAGGGGCACAATGTCAAAAGGCCTTCTTACTAGAACTGGGCTAATTTTGGCCAATTTTTTTTTTCCCCTGAAAAATGCATACTTGGTGTGACGGAGCAGGAAGTGGGGTGGATTTGACCTGGGAATGTTGCAGGGGAGTTACATTGGGGATGGGAGACTTCACTTGAAGGAAGCTACCTGAGCTGTAACCTGAGCCAGGAGGGCGGTTGGGAGAAGTGACACCTTCTGGCCGGGAGACTGAACAAAGGAGAGGAGGAGCTGGGGGGAGGAGGAAGAGAGCTGCTGGAGGAGGTTTTGTTTTCAGTCTTGGGCTGGGTGGTGCAACGCAGGGACCACCAAGCTGTGTGGTCTAAGCTCCCTAAACCCCCCCCCCAGAAGGACTTGATTGAGGGGTTCTGGTTGTACCTACATGCTCTGCTTGGGACTGTGTTCCTGTCATCTAATAAACCTTCTGTTTTACTGGCTAGCTGAGAGTCACGGTGAATCTCAGGAAGACGGGTGCAGGGCTCTGACTCCCCTACACTCTGTGACACTTGGGTTGACTGAAAAAATTCAGGAGTACTTGTGACACCTTAGAGACTAACAAATTTATTTGAGCATAAGCTTTCGTGGGCTACAGCCTACTTCATCGGGTTTTAGCCCACGAAAGCATATGCTCAAATAAAGTTGTTAGTCTAAGGTGCCACAAGTACTCCTGTTCTTTTTGCTGATACAGACTAACATGGCTGCTACTCTGAAACCTGAAAAAATTCAGAAATTTCAGTTGATTTTTGCTGAGTTGTTTTAGTTGAAGGGGAAATGTTTGATTTCTACATTTTTTTTTAATGAAAGGTTTTGATTTAAAAAAAAAATTGATATACTTTTTTTTGTTTTGAATTTTACTGTAAACTTTTAAAAATAAAATAGAAGAACCTGAAAACAAAACGAGACATTATTCTTCAGGTCAATCAAAACAGTTTGTTTGACCTGAAGCTATTTTTTTTTTGGTTCAAATTTTTTTAAAAACATTTGTTAATGATCAACCCGAAACAATGTTTGTTTGGTTACTGAACCAAAAAAACCCAAACAAACCCACAGTTATTTGCACAGCTCTACTTCTTACTGAGGCTGTGAAGCATTCAGTACTAGGAAGTAATAATTAAAGCTGCACAAATAATTTAATTAATTTAGCCTTTATGCTTGAACATATTGCAGCTTTCTTGAATGCATTCATTATTGGAATATTTGTTTGAATTCTGAAGTCTTGATTGATCATGATTATTCAAAATGTGAGCCTTATTGCTTATCTGTGATTGGTCATATCAGTCACATGGTGGTGTTTTTATTTTTTTCAAAGTGCGTTGCATGGGCAATTTTGAATTCTGGTTTCCATGGTATTTCGCACATGACAGAATTAAGACTTCCTGAGTAAGTGTCTTGGTAAAAGTGTTTAGGGCCCAATTTAGTTTGTGCCTTCAGTTCCCATTGAGCTAATAAGAGATGCTTAGTGTCGGATAGTATTGGCTCTTAATTTGTATGTCAGACATTTCTTTCCTGTGTTAATTTTGATAATCATTCAGATAATAGAAAGAGGTATATGTAACTAGCCCTTATAATGTATGTTTGTGAAAATCAAGACCTTGATGCCTAGACAGTGTGGCAACACTCTTTAATATTGAGGATCAATAGACATCACCTACCCAGTTTGTGCCTCAGTTAACCCAGGGTCTAATACTATTTATCTCATCTTGGCATTGTGACTCTTCGGTACCTACATAAAGTTAAAGATTAAGCAAGCTACTTCCATACTTGGCTGCATTATAAATAAGATATAACCCAAATCAGAATTTAAAAATTCATTTTGTAGTTATGAACAATACAAATAAGAACCCCACAAGTGAACTGCATCTGCTTGACAGGTGTAATCTGGAATGAGATAGTTACTTTTATTTTACCTTCAAGAAAAAGCTCATCACGGTTTGATTCAGTTCTTTTTTTAAGTTGCGTAACATTTTAATTTTCATGGATAATGGCATAATTAAAATCAGGCAATGAATCATAAGATAATTCAGGGGTCGGCAACGTTCGGCACGTGGCTCGCCAGGGTAAGCACTCTAGCGGACCGGGCTAGTTTATTTACCTGCTGACGGGGCAGGTTCAGCTGATCACAGCCCCCACTCGCTGTGGTTCGCCGTCCCGGGCCAATGGGGGCGGCGGGAAGCGGTGCGGGCCGAGGGATGTGCTGGCCCCCATTGGCCCGGGACGGCGATCCGTGGCAAGTGGGGGTTGCGATCGGCCGAACCTGCCGCATCAGCAGGTAAATAAACTGGCCTGGCCCACTAGGGTGCTTATCCTGGCGAGCCGCGTGCTGAACGTTGCTGACCCCTGAGATAATTACTTTCTGATGGGTTTAAAGTTTGTCACTTTATTATATCTATCTATCTCAGACCAAAAATAGTATGAGAGCACCAATTTGAAACAGGTTTGTATATTAAGAAGCTGATTTTGGTATCACACGCCGGCAAAAATCCACTGTGTTTTTTTTCCTCCATCTTTTTATATTGTTTTTGCCTCAAATAGTGTCAAATCAATGCTGTGGAGCAGATTATGCTTTTATTTACCCTGATGTAAATCCAGTTCAGCTCCACTAACTTGATATTTATAGTGGAGTATGTGAAAGATGAATTTAGCTCTGTAACTTTGTTTGCATTACATTTTAAGGAAGTCACTCTAGCTGTAACAACTCTTGTGCACACACTGCTACATTGTATCTATTAAGAGGAGATCTCTTGTTCCTCATTAACTGCCAAAACCACATGAGAATGTCAGAGTTCAATAGGAGTTTTGCTGATATAGGGACTGAGAGAATTGGGACCCAAATTGTGCGACCTCATAAAGATAGATTTCTGACTGCAATTTCCAATTTTTGTGCAACCAGGAATTCAGATATGTGCAATAAGTGTCATTTCATGGCAGAACTGCATCTTGGCTTTATTACATTTTTAATCGCAGTGTTTTTATATGTGTTATGTACTTATCTGTTAATATTTCAACTACTAAGTATCCACTAGGCTAGGCTTCTAAATAATGCATCTCACAAACAAGAGTTTATCATAGTTTATTTATAAGCATATCACATGACAATTAAGTGTCTATGATCAGAGCCCAAACCATACGATACCCTAGTGCAAAATGTTTTAATTGAATCACAAAGTAGAAAAACTGAAATGCAATAAATCTGCCTCAGGAATTGGACATGATGCGGCGGCTTTTTGGGAAGTTTGTAATTGCAAACCGCTGCAGGCGTCAGCACTCTGAAAGAGGGAGCAAAATTCCTATATCCATTTTACATATTTAAGTGTTTCAGTACTAATAATATATTACAACTGGGCAGCAACATCCCTGAGATTTGGTACAATAATAACATACCATTAACAGGGGGAGGGATAGCTCAGGGGTTTGAGCATTGCCTGCTAAACCCAAGGTTGTGACTTCAGTCCTTAGGGAACGGGGGTAAATATCTGTCTGGGGATTGGTCCTGCTTTGAGCAGGAGGTTGGACTAGATGACCTCCTGAGGTCCCTTCCAATCCTGATATTCTATGATACAATGGTAATAGCTATCATTAATATAATGCCTGTCCTCAATGAGAAGGAATGTCTTCTCAGGATCAGGCCATAATCAAATCATGGGCCTCATCTTGCAGCTCTTACTCAAATTACAGACAGTAAGATTCTATAATAGTATTATAGAGACACAATCATTTCAACAACTGAATCCAGTCATCACTGGAGTGGTACATAATTAACAGTACATAATCACACTATATAATACATCAGGATATGATGTGAATAAGTTATGTAGTTGATCTAGCAGGGCAAATTTAGCTGTGCAGTATTTAATTATTATAGCTGGTAACAAATGAAGGAAAATACCTTACAGGCAAATATATAAGGCATAAATCCATCAATTCCTACAAATATTTTCTGGAAATTGTATTTTATTTTACAGTTAGGAAACTTCCAGAAAACAATTTCTCAATTGTTTCATCCCAACCAATACTACAGCTGATTGGACTTAGGTACATGTACAATTTACCAACTGCATTAAAGTGGATATGTTGGTCCACTGAGTCAGTGCAGGTTTTTGCCATTGATTTCAGTGGGAGGAGGATCTGCTCCCCTGTTGTACCCTTGACAATTGGATACTTTAACAGTAACATGCCCCTTACCTATTATGGGTGAAGAAAAAAAACAACAACAAGGAATAAGCCATATTATCTTTTGACTCCTAAGAGTCAGGTTTTCAAAAGTACTAGGCACCTGAAGATGCAGAGAGGTGCCTACTGGTATTTTCAAATTGCTTAGCTGCCTTGCTCCCTTCAATGAGTTTTCATTTTGAAAAAAAAAAATCAAAATCAAAAGTATAGCAAAACATGTAGCATGACTAAAATAAAAATGGTTTTGGAATTTTTCTTCATAGACTATTTAAAAATTTGAGTTTTTTTTTCTCCATTTGGAACAAAGCCAAATTTCAAAACCTGGAAAGCCTTCACAAAATGGAACCATCCATTCTCTGCCCTCTGACGCCACTTACGCGATTTTGAAAAAGATTACATCAGGGATCGGCAACCTTTGGCACGCGGCTCACTAGGGTAAGCTCCCTGGCGGGCCGGGCCAGTTTATCTGCCGTCTGCAGGTTCAGCCGATCACAGCTCCCACTGGCTGCGGTTCGCCGTCCCAGGCCAATGGGGGTGGCGGGAAGCGGCGGCCAGCACATCCCTCGGCCCACGCCGCTTCCCGCAGCTCCCATTGCCCTGGAGAGGCAAACTGCGGCCAGTGGGAGCTGATATTGGCCAAACCTGCGGACGCAGCAGGTAAACAAACTGGCCCGGCCCACCAGGGACTTTCCCTCGCGAGCCGCGTGCCAAAGGTTGCCGATCCCTGGATTACATTCAGGCTCCTGAGTGCGTAAGTCACTTTAGAATGTGAGATTTAGGTTCCCAACTCACCTGTCATGCACATCTGCACAGCGTTTTGGAGCCCAGGCTGGATCTCTGGCTCCGAAGCCCACCTGTCTCCCTAGTCTCCAGAGTCCAAGCTTCAGCCCAAGCTGCAACTTCAAAGCTCTGTCTACACAGCTATTTTTAGAGTGCTACCGTGAGCGCTGCCAGCCAAAGTCTGTCAACTGGGGTGGGAGGCTCACTCCTGCGGGCTCCAAAACAGTGTGTAGACACAGGACACGTCTACATTAGAGACCTTACAGTGACGCAGCTGTATCAATGCAGCTGAGCCACTGTAAGATCTCCCATACAGCTGCTCTATGACAACGGGAGAGCATCTCCTGCCAACAGAGCACTGTCCACACTGGTGCTTCTGTGGGTGTAACTTGCATTGCTCAGAGAGGTATTTTTCCACGCCCCTGAGCAACATTAGTTATACTGACAAAAGTGTTAGTGTAAACAGAACCATACTCTCAGGCACTTCTGACAATTTTACCCTTAGTGCTTTAACCTGGTTGTGTCAAAGGGTCAGATTTTCCATTTGTCCTGCATCTTCTCTAATCATTTGCACAATGCGAAGTGGGTGTGAAATGTTACAGACTGGTAACCATGATGTAAATGAGTATACGTGGTGCCGGGCAATAGAAAACCGCATGTAAGTTCTGTGGGCAGACACTATAAAACTGAATGAGGGTTTGTTGTTTCTTTTATATGGCAGGATGGCAGGATTAGTCTGATTATCCTATGCCATCTGTGCACAGATCTCTCCTATTCTTAGTACAAAATTTTAACTACGTATCATAAAACTGACTCAGCTGATAATTCCAGCTTCGTAGTTTTATTGAATGAAGTGAACTTTTTTTCCTGTTCACATTTAACGGGGGCAAATCTATAATAGAATAAAATAGAGATATTGTCCTTTCCATTTTTTTTTTTTTATACAAAGCACACACGGGGAGTCTTTTCTGTGGATTTCAAGTTGATATTATATGGGGGAAAAAGGAAATAAATGTAATATTAAGACATGCAAAGATGGAAGTTATAGGTTAACTGTACAACTGAGCCAAAGCCCACTGAAGTCAATGGGATTTGGATTATGTCCTTTATTTTTGAAACAAACTAGAAATACATCTTTATCACACTTACTAAATAAAAAAGCCAGTATTGGCTAGACATTAAAGCAGGGCAAATGGAGCCAGAACAGCTGGGTTCTGTTCCCAATTTTGCCACTATCTTTTTGTGTAACCTTGAGCTAGTTATTTCATTTCCTTGTGCCACAGTTTACGTGTATTTCAAACATGTATACTAATAGTCTACTTAAAGGGGATGCTAGCAGGAGTTAATTTGGGTTTGAAAAGCACTTTGAGAATGTCAGCTTATGAGATTTTTCCCATGCAAAGAAAATGTTGATGTATTAATTAAGAGACATGAGGAGGCAGAGTGGCCATCATCAGGGCTGCCCAGAGGATTCAGGGGGCCTGGGGCAAAGCAATTTCAGGGGCCCCTTCCATAAAAAAAAAAGTTGCAATACTATAGAATACTACATTCTCGTGGGGGCCCCTGCAGGGCCCGGAGCCTGGGGCAAATTGCCCCACTTGTGCCCCCCGGCGGCCCTGGCCATCATTACAAAGAAGTTCTGCTACATTTGTATTTGCATATAGGGCTTGATCCTGAAAGTATTTGCACTCATAGCTTGCAGAATCGGGCCCATATGCACCAAATCATTTCCACTGGATTGTTGAACAAGAGGAAGCAAAATGTACCCTTCACTTGTTCATACAGTAAATAAGGATAAAAGACCCTGTACAAAATGTTAAAAGTTGATAAAGTGTAGTGGAAAGAATATTTGAAAACTATGAGCACAAGTAGATCAGTTGTTCTGGATGTTATTCCTTTTACAGCATTAACAGAAGTAGGTACAAAGTGTCCCATACCTCTGAAAACAATTTTGAAAATAATCAGCAACTGGGATGAAATAGAGAAATAAATACACTGATTTTCAAACAAGCATGGAGAAAAAAAAAAATCAAGGCAACCTTGGCAATTCCCATGCCATCTCCCTAACGTCTCTGCCTAGTCAAATAATAGAACAAATAGTCATAGAATAAATATCAGAGGTAAGATTTTCAAAAGCACCTAAGTCACTAAGCAGCCTAAGTCCCATTTTCAAAAGTGACTTCGGAGTCTAATACACTAAATTTGCATAAAATCAGAGAACTCAGATAACATCCAACATGGAGGGCAGAATCTGGCATAGATCCTGGCAGAGCATGGCTGGCAGCAGAAATTCTGCTATGGGGATATTTGACCCTCCCTCTGCAGCAAGAGTCACTCTAGCCCATCATTTGCTTGGCTATATTTATCTAGCCCCTGTTTGTTATTAACAAGCTGGTGAAAGTGAGCCAACTGGTTGTCTGGTTTTGCTTCCTTTGGAGGAGTTGTGTCAGAGTTGCCTTTATACATCAAGAAAGAATGTGATGCATTAGACTTTTTCAGGAAATACTCATTGGTCTCCTAAATGAATGTGGTTCATCCATAGCTGATTTTTGTTACTGTATTATTTTAACCATAACTCATATCTAGGCTCCAAATCCTGTACATTTACGGAGGAGATTTTGCAAAGGCATAAATGGCAGTTAAGCACCTTATTCCCCTAAAAAAAGCCAGGAGGAGGTTAGGCACCATTTATCCTTTCCAGCCAAGAGTCTCAATTAGGCTTAGCTAGAACATTCTAGCATCACAGTCTAAGTATCATCAAGAGAAATCAAGTTGGACTATTGTCATTCTGACATATGGTTGCTGGTTTGTTAATGATTCATTCCATTGGCAAGAGCAGTCACATTCTGATAGCATGGCAGGAAATTACTTTATATCAGTGGGTATTTTTGGATCTTACATGCAAGGTAACTTCCAGTACACTCTTCACTTTTTGCCCAAAAAACTGGGCATGAGTCAACCCAAAAATCTATTTAAAAGTATGACCCAGAACATATCAGAAAAAAAGAGAAACACTGGAAACCATTCTTCTGGTTCAATCCCACAGTTTCTCATGATATTTCCTTGCTTCAGTTTTTTTCCCCTGATTAAATCTACAATGCGGGAGTCATGACAAACATGAAAGTTCAACATGTTTGTGGTTCAGCAAGTTTTTTATCTGGTCCAATTAGAGAATAACTAGAATAAGAAGGCACTTACGCCTACTTACCCCTTTCACTTTCACATAGAAAACTTCTAAGAGTTTGAAGAGAAGGAGAAATTAGTAGAAAATTCTCCCTTTTGGCTTGAAAAACTCTAAATTTGTGTTGTGTGTGAGACAGGAGCCGTGGCCCACCTGAGAAAATAAGAGATCAAATTTCATCCATTTTCTTGATGAATGACCAATAACTGGAAAGTCAAAGTCAGAGACTGTGCTTGCATTAAATCAAGTCGTAAGGACATTACAAGACTTAAGTCTCACTATAAATCAGGAAAAAAGTTCTTCCCTTGCTCCAACTTAGATTTGTATTTACACAGGAGCCACATCTAGTGAAAGAGTTAACCTGTTTCCTTCCCCCCCCCCCACACACACACGAGAAGATAAAATGTCAGCCCCCTACCAACAGATGCTAAAGTTCAAAGCAGGGATTTTACTACCTGGAAAAGTTATGGGTATTATGCCAACCTTAGTGAAAACTAGGCTAGGTTAGGCTGAAAGTAAAACTAATTCAGTTGTTCTTCTAGAAAAACTTTCTGCTGTCAAATCAAACTAATAACAGCCCCCCATTTTATCTTTTGAAACTGAACTGATGACTGTAGCAAGATGAACTTTGCAAGGGAATTTAATCAGAAGTGAAAAACAAAAAGACAGAACAACAGTTCAGTTTGGCTTTATTCTGGATTAGAAAGCATACTATCTGAATTTGTCCTCCAAACAAAACCCTCCTATTTATGCACCTGGACATGAGGACCTGCTTCCTGCTAAGGATAGGTATCCTAGCCTAAATTTTCTAAACTGTCCATTAATTATGGGTGCCAAACTTGAGGTATCTAGGGACTGATTTTCAGAATTGCTGAATTCCCATAACTGCAGTGGACTTCAACGGAAGTCCCATGTCATCTCCGTTTTCCCAGATAATTAAAACTCAATTTCAGACTACGGAAAATGTGGAAATTAGTAAAACAGGTAGAGTACCCCAAAGACTGGGTTGATTAAATAAATACAGGCCTCAATCAATCAAATTCACAAGTGTGAGTTCTTGCACAATTATTATTGTAACACCAGTGCTCCCAGGTGGGATGCTGGTAGCAGGAATCAAACCTGGGATCTCTGGATCTTAATGCATGAAATTCATTCAGTTTCCTCAGCTTTTATTTTTTATTATTATTCTAAACCCTTGGAATGGGCTGGATGAATGGACTATAAGGTGCATAGAAAGCTGGCTAGATCATCGGGCTCAACAGATAGTGATCAATGGCTCCATGTCTAGTTGGCAGCTGGTATCAAGCGGAGTGCCCCAAGGGTTGGTTTTTGGGGCCGGTTTTGTTCAATATCTTCATTAATGATCTGGAGGATGGCATGGACTGCACCCTCAGCAAGTTTGCAGATGACACTAACCTGGGAGGAGTGGTAGATATGCTGGAGGATAGGGATAGGATACAGAGGGACCTAGACAAGTTAGAGGATTGGGCCAAAAGAAATCTGATGAGGTTCAACAAGGACAAGTGCAGAGTCCCGCACTTAGGATGGAAGAATCCCATGCACTGCTACAGACTAGAGACCGAATGGCTAAGCAGCAGTTCTGCAGAAAAGGACCTAGGGGTTACAGTGGACGAGAAGCTGGATATGAGTCAACAGTGTGCCCTTGTTGCCAAGAAGGCTAACGACATTTTGGGCTGTATAAGTAGGGGCATTGCCAGCAGATCGAGGGACGTGATCATTCCCCTCTATTCGGCATTGGTGAGGCCTCATCTGGAGTACTGTGTCCAGTTTTGGGCCCCACACTACAAGAAGAATGTGGAAAAATTGGAAAGAGTCCAGCGGAGGGCAACAAAAATGATTAGGGGGCTGGAGCCAGCGGCGGCTCCAGGCACCAGCACTCCAAGTGCGTGCCTGGGGCGGCAAGCCGTGGGGGGCACCCTGCCGGTCCCTGCGAGGGCAGCAGTCAGGCAGCCTTCTGCAGCTTGCCTGCGGGAGGTCCGCTGGTCCCATGTATTTGGTTGCAATTCGGTGGCAGGTACGCCGAAGCTGCGGGACCGGCGGACTTCCCGCAGGCATGCCGCCGAAGGCAGCCTGCCTGCCGTGCTTGGGGCGGCAAAAAAGCTAGAGCCAGCCCGGTAGAAGAGAAGAATGAGGGGGGATTTGATAGCTGCTTTCAACTACCTGAAAGGGGGTTCCAAAGAGGATGGATCTAGACTGTTCTCAGTGGTACCAGATGACAGAACAAGGAGTAATGGTCTCAAGTTGCAGTGGGGGAGGTTTAGGTTGGATATTAGGAAAAAACTTTCACTGGGAGGGTGGTGAAGCACTGGAATGGGTTACCTAGGGAGGTGGTGGAATCTCCTTCCTTAGAGGCTTTTAAGGTCAGGCTTGATGAAGCCCTGGCTGGGATGATTTACTTGGGGATTGATCCTGCTTTGAGCAGGGGTTTGGACTAAATGACCTCCTGAGGTCCCTTCCAACCCTGATATAAAGCATTAGGGCAAACTGTTCATTTGCCAGCCGACAGTTATCTTTGCACTATTGAACTGCTACTTCTTCCGAAAAAAAAAAAAAAAAAAAAAAATTTTCCCCTCGATCACAAAAACACCAGGCTGCCTCATTTTTCTTTGACTGTCATTTAGAAACACCAAAAAGGGCTGACAGACAACCATTACAAACCCCTGATCCACCAGACTTTGACAGGGTTTTCATAATATTTTCCTTTGAATCGCACCTTGTGGCAAAACGTGAATACATTCTGACATTTACTCCTCGATTCTGATCCCACTGCACCAGCTGCCAAGCCTGCTTTGCATCCTTTATGTCTATTGCACATCTACATACATCAGTGTAAGGGAGTAGCCCACTAGATGGAATGCATTATGGCTGGGGTGGAGTGGGGTGTAGACTCCTTAAAAGACCTTTAGTTCCAATCACATAAGTCACATGAGTTAGGCTGTAATCTTGCTGTTGGAATCTGTTTGGAGGCTTTAGTATGAAACTTTAAGAGACACTCAGGAACTTCAGATGTCCAAATGCCCCTTTCTACATCTCGCCCAGAAGCCCTGCTTAATCCATTGCTCTGAGGACCGCTGCGTATGGCCTTATGGGGAATGGCTGTGGTGCAGAATCACCCATCTTATCCCAAGAAAACTTCCACTTGCACCCACTCTGGCCCCAGCACTGGGCTTTTTGGTGTGCCAGGTGCAGAAGGTGCTACTATCTTTTTCCATCTGTTTAGGCTGCAGGACAATCACGAATTAATCTCCCAATAACCATTGCCCTGTCTCCTAATAACATAAAGCAGAGTTTAGTGGCTATAAAAAAACCCACAGGCACTAGATATAGTCACAGTATGAATTACATGAGGTAAGAAAGTGCAGCTATTGTGAGGAAGAGACACATTCTACGCCAATCACATCTAGAATAACTCAACTAACTCCTGTAGTTCTTTCACATTTAGACTGGAGTAAGGAAGATCAGAATCTAGCCTAGCCTATCCAATTCTAGGCCACCGTTAGCGGCGTCTCTTACATCAGTACTGGAAAGTCACAGTTCAACAGTACTTGCCGAAGTCAATGAGACTGCTTCAACATTTAACCCTTCCATCATTGCTAAGAACCTCACAGGAGATTTCAGTATTTAAAAAAGATTGGATTAGGAACCCAAACACTGGAATGCTTTCTGGAAAGGTCTAATGCATAAAATGGCTGATTTCACTGTGACGACTCACATGAATAAGGGCAGCAGGATTGGGTCTCTTGTAGTCATGGTTAAAAAATAATGAGCAAAGTATGCAGTATTGATTGATATGCCTTTCCTTTTTCCCCCCCTTCTCTCTCTAGAGTTAAGGACATCTAAAATAAGTACTTCCTTTGAATTATCTTTACTCTGTCATTTCTTGGAAGAAGAAAAATTAATAAGGACACAATGAATTTCATATATACAAAGGCTGCTTGTTAATCCTCAGGGCATTCCACAGCTATTGTGTAGATAGTGACAGAATTCATAAAAACAAGTTAGAATACTCGTAACCTTAGTGCATGGGTAACAAACAAACCAACCAAAATGTGCAGAGAGGCACAGCAGAATAGTTTTCCCATTTATAATATTTTCCTCCTCATTATAGATGTAAAGATTATGCCAGAAAAACCTCTGTCATGGATGGTCTAGGTATGCTTAATCCTGCCTCAGTGGGAGGAGCAACTAGATCAGGGGTTGGCAACGTTCGGCACGCGGCTCGCCAGGGTAAGCACCCTAGCGGGTCGGGCCTGTTTATTTACCTGCTGACGCGGCAGGTTCGGCCGATCGCGGCCCCCACTGGCCGCGGTTTGCCGTCCCAGGTCAATGGGGGTGGCGGGAAGCCTCGGCCAGCACATCCCTTGGCCCGTGCCGCTTCCCGCTGCTCCCATTGGCCTGGGACAGTGAACCACAGTGAGTGGGGGCCGCGATCGGCCGAACCTGCCGCGTCAGCAGGTAAATAAACTGGCCCAGCCCGCTAGGGTGCTTACCCTGGCGAGCCGCGTGCTGAACGTTGCCAACCCCTGAACTAGATGACCTCCCGGGGTCCCTTCCAGCTGCACATTTCTATGATTCTGCGACCTATAAGCAATGCACTATATACTTCAAATCAGGGTCCCTGGCACTTTGGTCTGGCAGACTGGTATTTTGGTGGCAGCTTCTTTAAATTAAAAAAAGGGGGGGCAATTAATTAAACTTGAAAATTAACAATGCAATGTGAACAGCCATCACTCTTATTTATTTTGTTGTTTAATTCCCCACCTGGGAAGCCATGAGTGACTGTTCAGGATTGTGGATAAGAATATTAACTATATTTCAGTGGGATTTGGGAACCTAGCTCCCTTAAGCTTCTTTGAAAAAAAATCAACTCCCAGCTTAAAATTGTTTAGCTGTCTATATCAGCTAACTATTTGGATCAATATAATTTTTTCATGAAAAGAATGTCCTATCCATTGAGAGGCAGCATGTTCTAATAGATTGGGTGTTGGACTAGGAGACAGGAAACCAGGGTTCTAATCCCAGTTCTGGCACTGACCTACTGTGTAACCTTGGGCGAGTCACTTTACCTCCTTGTAGCTGTTTCCACTTCCACTCCCACTATTTGTCTGCCATGCCTATGCAGATTGTACATTCTTTGGCGGAGGAATTCTCTCTTATTACATGTTTATTCAGTGCGCCACACCATGGGGTTCTGTTCTCAGTTGGGGCTTCCAGGTTCTACGGTAACAAATCACATTGAACTTTACAAAAATAATTGCATCTTGTGGGAGTTGCGGAGTTGCCACAATAAACCTGGAAACTATCGGTAAGGAGCTTAAAGAGGGTTAAAACTTTCATTGTTAGAAGTACATCATGTTCTCAAAGTAAAGCTATACATATACTGCCACTAAACCAAAGTCATCCTTTGTGGTACTGAAGTCAATAGCCCAATGGTGAAATTCACTCCTGTCTAGTGGGCCAGCCAAGATTTATGACCTAATAAATCTTAATTAAGCCTGTGAAGTGGGATCACTTCAGCTCACTGAGCTGCCTGCATCCTCCCTCTCTCTAGAGAAAAAATAATGCAACATTTTCATTCACTTCTCTTTTTCAAAGTCTTTGACACCAATTTTTTCCCTTGGGTTTATTTAAAATTGTCTTTGGTGTTTAAATACCTTGTATGTATGTCATTAAAAGCAGTGAATGAAATAGATGCCTTGCAGGCAAAGCAATTACTTCTGCCCATTATGTTTCAAGAAACCCAAATGATTTCCCTTTACAGAAATTGGTTTGGCTAATTGTTCCACATTTTTGACAGTAACTTTTTGAAGCAAAAATAATCTCAACTACATTATGCACCACATATGGCTTGAATTTGTTTTCTGTATCTCTAAATATCACTCTGCCAGTCTATTGCTCTGGCTGTTCTAGTCTCTTCCCCAATGCATTTCTATTTAAATAAAAATATAAAAAACCAAAATAATTCAGTGTAATTTCTCTTTTCATTCCCCACCAAGTCCCCAGTTACCCTCAAAGGTTTACAGAATTTCCATCGTCTGTGTAGTTCTACATGCCCTTACTCACACGAGCACTGGTTACTTGCTTGCTGAGTCACAAGTCCGTCTAATTTAAGGTTAATCAATTTTCACACTTATTTATGCTATTTCAGACACAGTTATTGTCACTTATGGTGTCTGGGCATACATTTACACCAGACAAATGACAACAGACAAGACAGAATTGGTAAATTGGCCCAAGTTACCACATTCTGGGGCACCTAGGAGTTCTTCCACTTTCCATGATAGTTGTCGCTTTCTCTGATCCCTTGGTCTGGTCCTTCAGTCCCATTATTCAGTTTCTGGTCCACTGTTTCTCCAGTTTGGGCCCATGTTTACAGTAAGTCTTTTATACATTTGTATATTACAGATTACTTATTCGATCGACTTAGCACATCAACCCTTTGGATTTTAGGTAACTCGTACATTTCAAATGCACAAAGTTAATTTTCCCAACTTCTGTATTGTTCCTGCTGGTTTTGGAATTTTTGGGGCATGTTTTTGTGCCCCTTGCCCTGGGTCTTCTCAGTAAATGGTCAAGGGAGGGTTATTTATCCTTACATGTTTGTATATGTTAATTAAATCTTCCAACTGTGGCAGAGCTCTGACCTTGTCCCAATGGGTCCTGCGCTTCTAGGCGGTATATGCTAGCCTCAGTGGCTCTCTGTGACCCTCCAGATAGCCCTTCTCTTTCTAGGGCCAGGGTTACAGTCTACTGAGCCCTTTTCATCATAAGCCAGCAAGGAGGTTGGTGAGAGAATTCCCAGTCTCTGTTGTCCCTAGGGCTTGTTTTAGAACAGTTTAGCCTCCTATCCTGACAGGGGCAGGACTTCCCCTCCCAGGAGGTGTTCCTGTAGTGGTGGGTTGGGGGAACCCAGGCCCACCCTCTACTCCGGGTTCCAGCCCAGGGACCCTAATGGTAGCAGCTGTTGTCAGCCAACCTTTCATTGCCAGAGTTGCTACATTTCCCTGGGCCACTTCCCCACAGCTCTCCTGCTTCTCCCTTCCTCACCCATACCTTAGGGCTCCCTTATCAATAACTTGAGGGTATCTTCATTAACCAGTCCTTCAGCCACATTTCTTCTCCTCTGGCTGACGAGTGAGTCCTTTTTATAGTATCAGCGGGGCCTTAATTAGAGTCAGGTGGTCACATTAGCTTAATGGCCTCACCTGACTCTCTGCAGGTTAATTGGAGTCAGATGTTCTCATTAGCCTGGAGCAGCCCCTGCTCTGGTCAGTCAGGGAACAGAAAACTGTTAATTCAGTGGCCAGTATATCTGCCTTCTGCTATACCCAACTGGCCTGGGTCTATCACACAACACAACATGTACTTTTGTTTTGTCAGCAATACCATTTTAAGCAAATTAGCAATTCTATGTAAAAGAAGAATTCGCAAAGCCACAATTATGCTAGCAAAGCTTGTGAAATTTTTAATTACAAATCATTAAAAATATAGCTATCATTCTTCATTTTATATTTCAACGGTAAAAGTCAGTATTTGTTATTCTGTGCTACCCTTAAAATGTGATGGGAGTTAAGGAAACCATGAAGATACTTTAACACCAACATTTTTATCCTCTTTAAACATGGGGTTTTTCATTCAAAGTTCAGTTTTGTTTGTGAATTGTTACAAAGAAACTTCATTAGATTTCCTGTGAATGCATTTTGAGGGGTGTCTCCATTTTAGGCCTTTGATATTTAGTTGCTTTTAATGGTACCCCAGTACTTCCTCATCAGTGGGACTCCTGTGAATGAGGGAAGCAGGATTTAGCTGAGGCCTCCAAGATGAGGATAACCTTGCAGTCTCCCTAGAATGATGACACAGGCATGACTGGAGTAACAACATAACATGTATTTATTAGTGGAAGAGGGTGTTTTATGTTTTGTTGTGTCTGGATCATCTGCCATATAAGATCTTACTTTGACACAGTGTTAATTAACTCACTCCAGCTTTATTGTGGCTGCTTCCAACATTGCTTCTTCAGCCCTCTGGCTTCTTCTACATCTCCCCAGGAGCTTCCAAAGAGTTTCCCCCCACAAAACAGTATGCTGCCTGAAAGCGTCTGCTAGCATTTTCTAGTGTAGTAAAACACTTGTCTTTTTTGTTGGTTTCTCCATAGTTTGCCAAGTGAAACACCTGCGTACCCAAGCTCTAACAACCTACTGATTGTTGGCAATAGTGTCTTCATTCTCCAGCTCACAAATCTTTGGGCTGGACTAGAATTTAAGCCTTGTGAAGGAGTATCTCTGTAATCTGGTAGTGCTGAGTATGGGTCAATCCGCTGCAGTTTTCGCATTTTTCAAGAGTTTCTTAGCAGTTTTCACTGCTGATTCCACTTTGCTGTTGCTCTGAGGATACCCCAGTGAAGATGTTATGTGATCAAAATCCCCATCCTTATTGAACTTCCAGAACTCTCCTGAAACAAACTGTAGTTCATTATTGGAACACACAATATCCAATTCGACATACCAGAATCCATTCTTTTACACCAAATAGTGTAAAATAAAATTGCTTTAGACAGATCTGGTACTATATCCTCAATTGTGGGCAGAAGGAAATGGTTCTGTTTCAAAGCTTTATTTAAAGACTTTGGGTCTGTGCATATTCCTAATTTTCTTGATGGCTTTCTTACCACCACAAGACGGCTTATCCAGTCTGTGTTATTTCCTACAGGCTGTATAATTCCACGATTGTGTAGGTGCTGCAGTTCAGCTTTCTGTGGTCGCAGTAATGCAATGGGTACTTTTCTTTTTGGCAATTTAACTGGCTTCACACTGGTGTCAATCTCTATTTTAAAACACTGTCTAGCCATCTGTCTCCCTGAAACTCAGCTCTATACTCCCTCTGCATTATCTCCTGGTCCCAGGTATTACCATCCAAGGTATCTTCAGTTGCCCCACTATCCACTATGTTCTGGAACTATACTTTTATCCAGTTCATGGGTTGGTTGACCTTGCTATCCAGAAGTGGTATTGCTGTCCCATCATCTAGGACCACAAAGTCTAGTCTGTATTTCTTTTTGTTCCTTGGATTTCTTAATTTAAATTTTATAGTTCCCCATGGGCTGTAATGTAGTGTGGTTGTGCGTTGTTAACAGCTGGTTAGTCTCTTCCAGCTGATTGGGATAATCAGGGCCGGCTCCAGGCACCAGCTTCTCAAGCAGGTGCTTGGGGCGGCCGTTCCGGACAGGGGCGGCAGTTCCAGGTATTCGGCGGCAATTTGGCGGACAGTCCCTCACTCCGCCTGGGAGTGAAGGACCTCCCACCGAATTGCTGCCGCAGATCGCGATCGCGGCTTTTTTTAGATCGCAATCGGGGATTTTTTTTTTTTTTTTTTGGTTTTGGCTGCTTGGGGCGGCCCTGGGGATAATGATACAATCTATCAGTCACAATCTAACTGAAATCATATCTCTTTCTTACCAAGTAACATGGCTGCATACAACACTTTTGGGTGCTTACTAGGTCTTCTTGAATTGTGTTTATCAGCTGTTCAGTCATTCACATAATATTCTCATACTCACTGTTGCTCTCTTCAGTTACTGTGTGTACCTTGGATTTGTTTTTCTTCCCTCTGGACAAACACTTGGCTGCAAAATGATTAAATTTGTCACAGATATGGCATTTTTGCCCATAAGACTTTTCTTTCTGTCTTACATGTTTTCTTTCACAGTATTTGCATGTGTCTGCACTGCTGTCATCTACTGAAGTTGTATCTGGTTTTGATTTCTCTTTCTTATGTACTGCATGGACAGCTCCTGTTGGCTGGCTTCCCAGAGTTCTAATCCTCTCTTTGGATAGCTTCGAAGCCCTGCATATCTCCAGTCTTTTCCCCACAGTTAAGTCAGCTTCCCTCAGCAACCACTGTCATACTTACAAGTCTCGTATCCCACACACTAGCTGGTCTTTTATCAATGAATCTTTAATATTTCCAGAATTGCAATTGGCTGGTAGCTCTTTTAAATCAGTGTTGTACTCATCTATGCTCTCCCCAGATGCTTTCTCCCAAGTAAAGAAATTATATCCTTCCACTGTTTCATTTTTCCTGGGGTTATAGTGAGTATCAAAACAGCCCATTATTGCTTCTCAGGTGTTTTGAGCTTGGGGAATTTCCATGCACAGAGTTCTCATTTAGTTCTCTCCCCCTTTCTCTAATCAGGTAACACAAGAGATTTATTTTCACAGCATCCTCTTTATCTGCCATAGCAATATCTACATAGAGGTTATGTTCTCTTTCCAGCTCTTCTGTGCCTGAGCTAAGCTTGCAGGTTTAATGTCCATGGAGGCTTCAGCCCCTCCATTTTTTGTTATCAGCCTTGTCTTTTAAAACAAATTGTGTACTCATAGAAGCATTCTGCTCTCAGCAGTGCAGCTCTGAATGATCTCTTCTGCTGTCCAGGACTCTATTACCACTGCCACCATGTTTTATGCTTTGTTGTGTCTGGATCATCCACCATATCAGATCTCACTCTGACCCAGGGTTAATTAACTCACTCCAGCTCTACTGTGGCTGCTTACAACATGGCTTCTTCAGCCTCATGGCTTCTCAGACAGTTCCCCAGGACGTGTGGCTTCCAAACAGTTTCCTCCCACAAAACAGTATGCTGCCTGAAAGTGTCTGCTAGAACTTTCCTATTGTTACAGAGGGGACAGACTCCAAAAACAGTTTCGCTTTCTCCAGGCAAGAAGCCTCCCCTCTCCTGCTGAGTCAGGGGTCTTTCCCCCTCTGGGAAGAGCTGCACCCTTTAAGTGCTGTTTCCATCTGTAGCTCTGCCACCCCTAGACCTAGTCAGCACAGTAACTTGGTTACAATATTATGTTTTTACTAGTTGTAAAGTTGCCCTTAGGCTTCTGAGCCTCTGAGGGGCAGTGACCCACATCAATCAGGACAAAAGGGGATGGTTTGTACAGCACCTAGCATAACAGGGTCCTGCTCTGTGACCGGAGCTCCGAGGTGCTACGATAATGCAAAGAAACAGCAGCACAAAAATAGGCTTTATGAATTTGATCCCAAATCCTGACTTCAAAGGGCTCTACATCAGGTCCTAAGGAACTTCAGTCTCCATTTACAGGGACCAGTCGACCCAGAATCACGGAAGCACAAAGGTAACTTAAAGCAACCTTTGCAAACCTACCTCCTGAACTGCAACTAAGCACCATCTAATGAGGCTCACCTATTATAAATGAAGTTCTGCTGAGAGACTGGTGACATTTCCCTGCAAAAATGAAGATTCTTCTTTATGTAAATTTACCCCCAAAACAATCCTAATTTTTCCCACAGAGGAATTTTTACTGCAAAAATATGTGTTTGTTGGAGAACAATGAAATATGTAACCCAATATTTTATCCTACTCACATTCTCCATCACAATCCAAAACAAACTAGGCCTAAATTTTCCAAAGCAACTAATGGTTTGGGTGCCCAACTTGAAGCTCCTTACCAAGGGGCTGATTTTCAGGAAGTGCTGACCACTGCACCTCCTTTAAGGTGTTCCAAGTTAAGTACCCAAAAATGGAGACTATCAAAATCTCTAATCTCTTTTTAAAAATTAGGCCCTATTTGAGAGGCAGTGCTAATAGACAGAGCACTGGACAGGAGACCTAGGGAGAAATCCTGGACCCAGGAACTCAGTGGCAAAACTCCCACTGACTTCAGCGGCACAGGAGTTCACCTCTAGATTCTACTCCTTGTTCTATCACTCACTTGCTGTGTGACCTTGGGCAAATCACTAAACCGCCCTGTACCTCAGTTTCCCCTCTCACATTTTCTCTTGCCTATTCAGATTGCAAGTGCTGTGAGGCAGCGACTGGCTCTTATTATGCAACCAGTGTATTTCACAATGAGGCCCTGACTTCAGCTGAGGTTTCTAGGTACTACTAGAATTAAAAAAAAATAATAATAATTAAAACACAATTAAATGGCAGGGATGTGACCATAACCTTGCTTCCGAAGGCATAATAAAGAATTAATTGAACGGAATGCTATAGTACAGAAAATATTCTCTGAATTATAACTAAGTGCATCAAGTCTTCAAATTAAGCAGTAATCAGATTAGAATGAGTGCCCTGAGGAGTACTGTACAGATACCTAAGTGGAAAACTACAAGAGAAAAGGGGAATGCACTCAGCGTTACACAAAACTTAGTTAGCCTGACCAAGCTGTACTACAGAAGAGTCAAGAAATTTTGAAGAGAAGGAAGATTTAAATGTAAATAGAGAAAAATGATCCATATTTATGGCACATCTCTGCAACCTAAAGAAAGTTGTGGTGGTCATTAGGGCTTCTGCATAAAAAAAAAGTACGTAGTATAACTAGTGCCCCCTGTTGTTTGCAGTGTTGTTTTAACTGTGTTGGTCCCAGGATATTAGAGAGACAAGGTGAGCAAGGTAATATCTTTTATTGGATCAATTTCTGGTGAAAGAGACAAGCTTTCAAGCTTACACGGAGCATTGGTCCAATAAAAGATATCGCCTCACCCACCTTGTCACTATAGTATAAATACACAGTTTCTTAAGCAGATAGAGAAAACGGGCATAATATTCTAATTTCTTTTATTATTATTCTAGGAAGAATGCTCCCTAATGCAATTAATTATGTTTGTAATGTACCAGAGATAAACAATGGTACATTGAAAAAAATCCAATTAAATTAGCAGATCACAAAGGACACCTCAAATGACACATGAATAAAGTATAAAACATGCTAGAGTAAGTCAGTGAATGCTACTAGCTACAGTAGCTCTGAAGAAACAACAGAAGTGGGATACATTATTCTGCACCTCATCTGGGGGCTGCATATTGGTTGAGCAGGAAGGACGGATAACCTTGTGGTCAAGGCATTTGTTTGGTACTCAGGACAGAGAGCTGGGCTCAGGTCCCAGATCTGCCAGACTTCCTCTGAGATATTGGGCAAATTATTTAAATTCTCTTTTATGCATCTGTATAACAGGAATAGTAATAATACATTCTTTGTCTGTATGCTCAGATTGTAAGCTTCCCGGGGAGGAGACTTTCTCTCACTAAGTGCAGTGTCTACCACAAAAGGGACCTGATGTTGTTGGGGCCTGCACACACTATGGTAAATACAATTTTTATTGTATTTTATTTTTACATAAGAGGTGAAGCTTGCTAAAGGATTTTCTTTAGCAGTAGTACGAAGATTTACAAATGCTGGGCTATTTTCTGCATCCTGTGAGTACCAGTTCATCTTCGGGGATTGATCACTTTGGGATCTAGATGGTGCAAAATTCTATCAATGTTTGATATATTTGGCAACAGACAGATATTGGGCCAGGTTCAGTGGATTTTACCTAGTGAGGTCCCCATAAAATTGCAAAGAGATTCATCCAGCAGATGTTGTTACCACTGTTGTCCTCCTGTGGGATTTCTGCAGGTGGACAACTTTAGTTTAGAGACCATACAAATCGTAGCAGCAGAGTTTTCATTGGAGGTGCCAATTCTGAGCCTTCCTTGTTAATGAGAGTTTATTTTATGTTTTTGTACAAGACACCCACTCACATAACATTTTAATATAAGGGCTCCCTCCTGCCAGTAATTGTTCAAACAGAACCAATAAAACATCTGCTAAGTTTCAGTACACACAGTGCCCTAAATGGATGTTCCATGCTTTCTGACTCAGAACATGGGCCGACCCCTACAATGTTCAACATAAAACATTTCAAACACCCAGTCTACCTTTATCTCCAAAGGATTCTATTACCACTGGTTGCCCAGATCCACAGCTGGTGTAAAATTACGTGGTGGAAGTCAGTTGAAGTCAATAGAATTATATGGTCAGACTGAGAAAGTACTAATTGCTAGTGTGACAATAATTAATTACATAGGAACATACTGGAGTAGGACTCTTATTAGTCATCTTTAAAAATATTAGAGACAGATTCGTTATTTTGACCTTATTATGAAAGTCTCCTAAAAGTACATCTAACAAACAAAAACTTTATGATTGTGAAACTATCTCTGCAGAGCAACTTTAAAGTAACCCAGATTTCAATTGTTTCTAGCATGGGATGATCATCGGTGCGGTTTGACAATACACTTCGTTGTCATGTGGGGGACTGTCAGATACAAATCTATCCTTATGGGAGCCTTTATGAGTCTAACAATCCACGCCTGCAGCTGCCGACACCACATACAACCGGGCAACATTTTTGGATGAATAATTCATTCACACACAAAAAAGGCAATTGTGGCAGAAAAAAATGGCGGGGGGGGGGGGAATTGAAAAAGTGGAAATGTTTCATTTTGAAGTCAACAGAAAATCTTGTTTCAAACTTTTGCTAGTCCCCCCACCCCAACCCCCCCAAACAACAAAGGGGTCAACTGGAACTTTGGTTTGACCCAAAACAAAATGTGTATGTTTTTCTTTCATGAAGAAAAAAAATCTGTCTGGGTTGACCACAAATATTTATTACTTATTAATTATTATTATTCAGTTTGGCTATGACCCAGAACAATCAATTATTCACTCAGCACTAACACCATAGTTACTGGATAAATGTACACACATGCTCCTTTGGGACCAAGACAAAGGATAGTTTGCAGTAACAACACAGAGCTATCTCTTGGGCTAAAGGAGACTCAGTATTTTCAATAGTATTAAGATTTTATCTTCTTTCAAGAGTAGCAGCTAGAGGGCAACACAATCAAACACAATTAAAAGTACGAACACCCCATGAATCTGACCTTCTAAATTACACACGCACACACAACTGAGCACCTAATTTGTATGTCATTACTGCAACTGCATGAGAATATTTGCACCTGCAAATAAGCTTTTATCTGACCATTTACCAATGCAAATAGCCAGTCTGTACATGTAGTCATGATAACTGCATGTGCAACGTCCACGATTATTTTAGACACATTTCTGTCACTTAGGGAAGGAAAATCAGTTATAGAAGAAAGATAAAATTGTCAAAAGCACCTAGAGTGATTTAAGATTCCTAGTCCCATTGATTTTCAATGGGATTTTGAAAATTTTAACCCAAATCAAAATTGGTGTAAAATGTGAGAACTTTGAGTTCGTCTGTGATAGTCTATACCCAGATGAATCTTCAGTACCTTTACTCATGATTTTTATTCCATACTATATGTCTTATCATCCCACTTTTATATTCATGTGGATGTACAAGGGAATAGGGATCTGATCTATAACCCATTGAAGTCAATGGAAAATCTCTTATTGGATCGGGTCTCAAAAGGGCATAGATTTCTTTGAGAGCGGGTTGGGAACTTCTGTTTCTATGGCAAGTATGTCTCTTTACTTGGTTGGCAGTAGTTTAGTTATGTTCTCCTTTTGCTGTCAGGTACTGGAGTAATAAAATAAGACAAAGTGATAAAGATTTCCCATTCTTGAAATAAAGTGCACTTGCACATCATAGTTTATTTAGTATGTTTACCTGACAAACCCTAGCAGACTAGCTTTTATTTACTGTTTGCCACTGTGTATCAGCCATGCCTGCTGTATTTAAGCAGTGGTGGGTGCTACCTTGATTTCATTTAAATATTTGCATTTGTGATGCACTTAGGATCTTTTTACCATCATAACAATCTGGCTGTGTTGGAACACATCCATTGCAAGCATAATCAGAAAATGGGTTTGCATTTTCTGAGCGTCTTCGTTGCTAGGAAATCATTTTTTCTAATAGAGGTGGAAATGGTTTGCATAGTTTCTATTGTAAGCAAAGCATCTTAGCAGACAACTTGAAATTAATCAAATAAGTAGTTTTCAGCAGGCGTTTCTGTGCCAATGAGAAGTTACTTTGCTTTGTAAAATAAACTACAATCTGACTACCATCACCATGCATTAAAACAGGAGCTGCACATGGAAATGGCTTGTTAAGTAAGAAGTTTATTGGAAATCAGATTCATCCACTCTAACCATTAGTTGATTTACAAATCTATTTTAGAACCTCTTTTTAGAAAGGGGAAAAATTCTGTGGCTCTTAAACCATTTTTTCCCCATCCTTTACTTAGGCAAACTCCCATGGACTCTGAGGGCCTAACCCCACACCCATTGTAGTCAGCTGGAGATTCACCATTGACTACAATGGGTGCAAGACTGAGTCCTGAGAAAAGCCCTTAATATTTAGTCAGATTTTTCAGGAGTGATGAGCACCCACCATCAATGAACTGGAAAACCTCACCCAAAAAATTAAAAAAAACAATAAACAATAAAAATATCCCTGGAAATACACTAACATGACATTGACAATGCATTACACGTGGTTCACTCTGCTTGATTGTTATATCCCTTTCCACTATCTTCTGTCTGTCTTGGTTATTTAGATTGTAAGTTCCTGAGTGCCTATGACTCTATATTGGCACAGGGTCAACATAAGGGCTCACAATCTCATTAGCCCTTAGGTATTATCATAATGAGCATGATAAATAATAATAATAAAAGTCATGGGTGCACATCATCTTTAGATATCAGGCAGCTTTTGGAGGTTTTATCAAATAATCTCATGGCAAGGATAATTAGCATGGGGTTGAGAATAATTAGGATTTCTAGGGGTCTGGAAGTACTTAAGGATGTAACATACCATGCCGAAATTTACCAGCATCTATTGAACTACTATACTTACTGAATGTTATCTTTTTCCTCTTCTTGAGAGATGTTGGGGGGACTCTTGGAAGGAGGGGAATCAACATGAGGCTGTGTGTTTTCTTATGCTGTTTATTGCTGTCTTACTACTTGAAACAATAAATGTACAGACGGTAGGTTGATGAAGTTTTTTTGTTTCACCTCGCACCAGAGCAAAATATTTTCTTAAGTGTCTTTTTAACGAGTTGAGTGAGAATAGCTTTTGTGAGTTTAATTTAACGAGATAAGTAGTGAAATATTCACTGAAAATATAAAAGGTGATGCTCTCAGAAACAGGGGACTGTAACACTCAGCATTACAACAAGATTTCTTTTTTTAAAATCTAAAGCTTGTCTTCCCCTAATATAAATCTCCAGAACAATGAATTCATCCTAGCTTCTTCTATTACAATTGCATTTATATGGGAAAATTTAAGTTGCATTCTAATCAGATTGTGTAGAAGCCTGCAGTCATACTACTCTGTATAATCTTGTCAGGTCTTATAACCTAAGGAGGATCAGAGATTTGTGATCCAGTATGTGGAACTCTTATGGTGTGCCCAATGTGGGATTTAGTGATATTGGAGGTGTCATCTTTTGCATGACAAGACAGAGGGCCTGACAACATGATATTTCCTTTGCTATCTCTGACAAGCGCTAAATATCAGTGTGGATAATTATATTCTGTCTAGAACAATTCCCCCTGCATTTTCAGTTGGATACAACATTCTTCTTCACTTCCTGTCTTAAACTGTTACACAGTGCTTTTGTACAGCAGCTGTACAGAGGTGGGCAAAGTGGTTTCTGTGCAGCTAAAATGATTTTCCCCTGTTGCAATACTGAGCATGCCACATTGCCCCCAAAAGTGTCTTCACTGGCTCCTTGTCTCTTTCTCTGTTAAGTTCAAACTTATCCTCACCATTAAGACTTTGCACAACTGTGCTCTATCTACAGCTATTCATTCACTGATTGCCAACTAGTCCCCTGTACTCTGCCCACTCTTTGCAACCTGTCGCTCCATTCATCTATTCCTCCCACGCTCAATATTCCTCTGCCAGAGTTCAAGCATCATTGCTCTCCTCCTTAAAACCCATTTATTTTGCTTACTTTCCTCCACTGACTCCACTCCTGTGCTGTCTACCCTTTGCCTCTTGCCAAGTCTTATTCTCTGCTTAAAATCATCAGAACATATGAGAATCATTTGCTATAGAAAGTGACTCATTTTATTTTATTTTTAATTTGTTTTAACTCACCTCTCTCTGACATCTTTCTTTTTTGTTCGGATAGTGTGTACTGATGCTTCAGGAGTCAGGGAACAAATCATCTAGGCTGAACGGACCCCTACCCAAATTAGTCTCCACAAAAAAAGCCTACTCCCTCTCCTTCCACTACATTTAATTAGCCACTACAAGCAGGGGTTAAAACAAGTGGAATTTATTTGGAAGGTGGAACTTAGCCTGCCACTTAAGAGCTATGTAAACCTGCTTATCTTACCCAGATCCAGGACTGCAAAGTGGCTCAGAGTATGTCTACACTGCAATAAAACACCCCGCATGGGTTGGCCCATGTCAGCTGTCTTGGGCTTTCAGGGTTCGGGCTCTGAGACCCATTGAAGGGGAAGGGTCCCTGAGCCTGAATGTCTAAACTGCAATTTTATAGCCCCTCAGCCCAAACCAGAGGACACAGGCCAGCCGTGGGTGTTTCACTGCAGTGTAGACATGCCCTCAGAGACCAGCCACAAGAAAGCCCAGAGAGCTGTGAGGAGCAACAATTCTGTGCTTGGACTATTCACAGTCGGGTACTTTTCATATGAGTGCTGCAGTTACAAAAACAAAGTGTACATAGTGGGTCTGGGACATGAGGCAGCAAAGAGGCCTCTGATGGGTTCTATGATTTTGTTTGGGGGGTTTTTCTGCATAAAACAGCACCCCAGGGAGTGAGAAAGCTCTTTCTTGGAGTCAGTCCATTGACTTCAACAGTCCATTGACTTCTGTAGGTCCCTCTTCTGTTTCTACTTCATCCTTGCTCAGGCAAAATCTCATTGGGCTAGACCCTGGCCAGCTCCACCTAGTTGTGCATCTTGCAAGGAGAGAGAGGGCCCTTCCTCTCTTTCTGCAAGCCAATCAAAATGGCCACAAACACATCAACATCCTGGAGAGCAGAAGGATGCTAGTGAGAGTCTCCCCTAGGGCTCATGGTGCTCTTCAGAGAGCAAGTATGGGCATAAAGCACACAGAGCCAGAGGAGCAGGGGTGCGGATGGATCCTTAAAAGGGTGGAGCAGTTTGTGCTCTAATTTACTGGAGAACTCCAGCAGGCATTCTGAGACACGGGGCCTTCTGGGAGCCACCCCCCTGCCTGGGTGGGAGTTCAGCATTATCGGTTCAGGGATGAGTCAAATGGGTAGAAATGAGCGTATAACTTCAGTGGAAGTTTGCCTGAGTAAGAACACAGCAGGGGCCCTTTAGGATTTGGTTCAGCCCTTCTGCTCTGAACATGGCACTCCTATCATTTAAAAAAATATATTGCAGAAGCTATTGCTTTATCCATCTTGTCCTTTCTTGTGCTTCAGGAGAACTGGGGACCAAGTCAGTTGTTACACACACACACACACACACACACACACACACACACTTATACTGTGGTTCAGTTACAGAAAAAGGCCATAAAAGAGAGGTTGTCTTGGGGAGATGTCTTTGGTGTAGTTTTTAAAAAGAAAACAGCAATAGGAGTCTCTCTCCTGATGACAGCAGCAAAAAAAGCAAAGTGGCAGAAAACCACAGAAAAGCACTTTTAAGAGATCTGATTGAATTTGTCCTATCACAGGGACTCTGTCTCTGGCAGAGAGCTAGTTCCAATCACTTCCCCACTGTAAAAGGACTTTCCTCCTAAAGAAGCATCAGAGAATTTGTTTAAAGTTCTGATATCTCTAAATTTGCAAGTATACAACTAAACAGGCATGGGGGCGGGGGGGGCGGGAGAAACACTGAAGAGATGTGTTAAGCAAATCTAGTGAACTTAAAACAAACCCACACACAAAGCCAACGCATTTCTTAAGAAGTGGTGGTTAGGAGAATGTCACTGTTTTTAAAATAGTTTTTGAAAACATGTCTTAATCTAGGTTGTCAGGAAACTAGTTTTTAGAATAACTCCCCCCCCTTTTATGAAAGTAGGCTAGATGCTTTGCGTTTGAGCAGAGCAGCGTGAGCTGGTGAGAGTATTTCCTCTATGAAATCTAAGGTGTGTGACTAGGTTCAAATGTAGACTTAGTTAAAATGGGTAACACTAAAGGGTGCATTTAGGCACAGCCCTGATTAGGGATGTGGAGTAAGTTGCACCACCCTCTCAGCAGCCATGCAGGAATGTTGTGATTCAGAGGCAGACCTCTAAGTCACATTTCCCCTCACTTTCCTGTCTTGCTCCCCAGAAACAGTGACTTGTGGCTTGTACTACCTCTCCCCTCTAGCAGCTCAGTTACTCCATGAGTCAAGGGAGGGGCCAGTGTACCTCCACTTACTCCTGCAGACCAGATCCAGGGTAGCCAGCAAAGGGATGTAAAGCGAGAGGGGCCAGAAGGGGAGTATTCATCCTCCCATGGGTGGGTGTGTAATCCACGTCCCAATCTAGCCCAAAACTGGGTATCAAGAAGTACTACTGAAGCAAAACTTGTGCATGGGAACCAGGGGAATGATACCATCTACCACTGCTTCTAGAGATGGGTAGATCAAGACTGTGAGAAGCTCAATGAGATCATCCAAGGAAATGAAAGGGTAGCCGCGCCTCACCTATCCCACTAAAACATCCTCTAGCCCATTCATGATCATTTATGACTTGATTGTCAAAAGAGATGCTAAAAGCACCCCCTGGCTAGTGTTTTACTATGCTTTATTCCCTCCTTTCCCACCCTACACTTCCCCTATTAAAATAAACATAACCAAATGGGACATAAGACAAAGTACCAGTAGGGCTAGAAAGCCCTTGCGTGGTACACAACAGGCCAAACTTCAGCACAAACATGAATGCAGGCTACTGAAGGGCGCTACAAAAGACTGGGATATTTGTCAACGGAGCACAGCAGTATGTCTCAAGTGTCTTGCGTGCCTGCTCCATTACTCCCAGCTACAGGCTTGTCTGAAGGAACACAGGCTCAATCTTGATCTTTAGTGTGCATGAGGCAGTTAGGTACCAGCTTCTTTCTTTGGCCTTATCCCTACTAATAGGTGGAAGTAACTTGGTGACCATGCATGTTAGCTCTCACTAACGCAGAATCAATATTCCACAGCTGAACTGTGCAGGATTAAGCCCTGTGTGTCTGGTTATATAAGGGCCAGGAAAGTTAAACCAGTTCAGTTTCTCTCTGGTACCATGACATTTGTTTTCAGGCCATTTCTCCTCACACATATATTGTGTCTTAAGCTGACATGACACATCATTCATCATCGTATTAGTGTCAACCCAAACCAGAGTGCACAGAAGCAGCAGCAGCATCTTCTAGATGAAAATTACACTCAAGTTGCTTTAAGAAACATTTTTTAACATACTTGTTATTCATACCCTTGCTCATCAACTAGTAGCCATTCACATGGGGATTGAAAATGTATTCTGATTATATGCTAGATGAAAAACCACTTCATATTGGAACTACTGTCAAGGCAGGGTCTGTTTTTCCTTGCAGGATGCAGTAGATGGTATCTTCCCCAACATGCCAGTATTTTATTATTTTTTAAGTAGACTTCCATCTTAAATTAACCACAATTACCATAGCGGTTCTTTTTCCCTTGGGCTTTTATGACAAATCTGTACTTATCACCTCAGAGCTGCAAGTTGAGGCAGGTGGTGCAGGAAGTAATGAGAAAATCTGGAGGTGGATAGCTTATTTGAACTCTTCCTACCCAAGTCACCCCCCACTGGTAACCTGGGGGAGGGATAGCTCAGTGGTTTGAGCATTGGCCTGCTAAACCCAGGGTTGTGAGCCCAATCCTTGAGGGGGGCACTTAAGAATCTGGGGCAAAAATCAGTATTTGGTCCTGCTAGTGAAGGCAGGGGGTTGGACTCAATGACCTTCCAGGGTCCCTTCCAGTTCTATGAAATAGGTATATATTTAACCTGCAAACCTTCAGATTAGCAACATCTCTCTTTATATTTCTCCAGATTATTAACATGAATGCGAAATGAGACCTTATATTGTTATCTTTAAAAACGAAGCAAATAGGTTGCAATGGAATAGTTCCGTGTCCAAAATTAATGTGTGTTGCGGATGTGCAAAATAAAACATGCACTGACCTCACAGGAGGAGCAGCAGTGTTGACCTAACCTTGACCTAACATTTTTCTGGGTGTCTGTCTGATGTGTAGATGTCTGCCCGTCCCCCACCAGCCACCATCACCTTTAATAGCTCAGGTGAGAGGCAGAATCTTGAGTAGGCAAGGCAGAGTCGTCTAGTAGTTAAAGCAATGGAGGTTAAGTCAAGATTCCTTGGTTCTGTACACTGTGACGGACATATTGAGTAACCTTAGGTAATGCACTTAAAGCCAAATTTTCAAAACAGAGACTTCCTTGTGTATACAAAAAATGCCTTGCCACATTTGCTTGCACAGTCACCACAATTACAGAGCAAACTGGGCAACCTCATGAATTTCAAATCCATACTTGTGCATCCTGTAATTCTCCAAGATTTTCACAGGTCTGTTCCAGGTGGCAGAAAGGAGAAAGGGATAATTGGCTTTTGTGAGCCTTTGCCAGGTAGGCTATAAAAAGGATTCCACAGCTAAGAAAATAATTATGCCAGCAGCTTCCGATAATGTATCAAATATGGTGCCAGTGTTAATTTTTCCACCTCTTGCTGTGCTTATAACATTGGCTCAAATGGCCATTACAACAATATTAAACCACATACTTTTTTGTCCTGGAAGATTCAGCAACAGCTTGGTGGGTGTTTGATAGTTCCAGAGCCATCACCAGATAGTAGCAGAGGGTTTCTGGAATTGCACCGAGTGAGTGAGCTGAGTGCCTCATTTATCTAGCTCTCTCATTTGTAGATCACCTCACAAAACCAAGCAGTTCTGCAGCCATCTCATACTTCCTTGTTAACTTTTTGCATTCAATGATCCTTTAGGAATAAATGCAAACTTGCACAACATTTCTAACACTACTGTTAAAGCATGGCTGACAAATGCGTACTGGGAAAAGTAATTTGCTTCTCTCTCCAATGGTATATAATTGCCATCTAGCTGCATTCTCCCTTCTAGTTACAACTTAACCAGTCAAGTTTTAAAAGGGATCTAGGCATCAGTGACAAACCTGTTATCATGAAGTCCTGGTTTTTACATCAAGCAACAGAGTCATGACTGCAAAGACATCTAGGCAACCTCAATGAGAAATTTTATTTTCATACACTTTTTGCTGCAGCAATTCCACAAAGTCAGCAAGCTCTACAAATGTTAATTAGGAAGAAATCTTCTGGAACATATGAAAGTTCTATCACACTTTCTAGGGCTTGACCCTGTTACAGCACAGAGCATCCCATCTGCCAAGAACCTTGGAATATAAAAAAAATAATGAGTGGTAAAATCAATTATTTTTCAGTCTTTTTTAAATGGCGAGGCACCTTTCTAGTTAGAGGTAGCATGCCCCAGTAACTAATATATTGCACTGGTAATTTGGAGACCTTTTTTTATTACCTGCTCTGCCACTGACTGCTGTTTGACCCTGCTAAGTAATGTCATCTCCCTGAACCTCAGTTTCACCATCTGTAAAATGGGGATAATGATATCTACTCTTCTTTGCAGAGTGCTTTGAGATCTATGGGCAAAAGCAAATATGTAAGCACTGTACAAGAGCAAAGTGTCATTAACTGCTGAGATCTAATCTTTTTCACTCGTGTTCTTCTAATTTAAAATATAAATTAGCCAACACATTTTATGTTACTCAAGAAATATTTTGATCTCATTACATAATCTTGTTCTATAAACTCCTAAATTTTAGTAGTATTTTGTATTTGCTTTTCGCTTTTTTCTCCTGGAATCAAAGCTAAATCTACTGTTTATTTAGACTGTAAGCAGGAAATGTTTTTTTTTTTTGTTTGGAGTTTGTACATCACCTTGTACAACAGGGTCCTTGTCCATGACTGGGACTCCTAGACACTGCAATAATACAAATAAATAATAAATTAATAATAATAAATAATAATAATAATAATACCATCACCAAGCAATACCTAGATTCTTCTAGAAATATATGGATATCTGTGGTGTCATTTGTGATTAAAACCTTTCACGTGAGCTATCAGACTGCACAACAAATGCAGGAACACAAGAGATACTGCAAATACAAGCCGACACATCAGCTCACCGACTAAGCATCGTCACAATCAATCAAACACACAATCAAACTCCTGACGACCATTGCGCCAGCTAGAGTAACCATGGCTGATGGCGTCACACCACACATCATGCAGTGAAATTCCCAGATCTGGCTCTGTCCTGCAAATACACAATTCCCTGGGGATGGCACCCATAGGTGGCACTAGGTAGAGTCAGGCATGCACCCTTTTGCACAATGATGGAGAGTTTGAGAGCACAGTGTTCTTGTCCATCCTGGTAACATGGCCAAAGACCATACAATGCTGCTTTTCAATAGGAAGGATAGTTCTCTCTGAGATGATGACACTTCACAGTGTCAAACCACCTTATTCTCAGGATTTGATGCTGACAGCACATGTGGAATGTCTCTAGCCACTCCAAGTCTGCCTGTGAGAGGGTCCAGGGTTCCGACCCAGATAGCAATACAGGTAGCCCGTAGGTTTGATAGATCCTCAACTTTGTGTCAGTGCAAAGATGTCTTTCCATCCATGAGCCAGACATGGACTTCGTGCAGGAGGCAGAAAGACCCATTCTTTGAAGAACGTCAAGTTTGCTGCAGCTGTTTGAGCTCTGCTTGCACCCTAGATAGATAAACACATTAATGCTCAACATGATACTAGACCCCAAACTGCACCAGGCGCTCTGGGGTTCTGGACCTTGGTCTTCTACCAGGAGACATTCAACACCGTGGTGTGGATGGCATCTTGGAGCCCTTGAAGGGTGAGATTAAAATTCTCTGACTTTTCCACAAGCAGGGCAGCAGCATCAGTCTTGTTTTGGTTGATGAACACTTCTTGATTCCAAGGCGTGGAGTGGCAAGTCCTAATATCCAGTCAATAGCTCGACAGAATAGCAAAGAGGCAAGAACGCATTGCTGCCATACACCTGAGGCTGTGTAGAAACACAGCGAAAGCTGTGACTCATTGCACAGTCTCACACCAGTAGCTGTCTATATGGAATGCCAGCTCCTATCAATGCTAACTGAATTGCTGACCTGTCAACCGAATCAAAACCTGCTTTGATGTTGATATATGCCATGGGAAGCGGGCAATTCAATTCTCAGTCTCAGAAGGCTGAGATTCAGTCCCATAAAGCCTGGGAATGGTGGTTGAAAGAAAGGAGGGAAGCCAGACCCCTTGGGAAATGAAGTTCTGGGCAGGACCCAGTTTAAAACTGGTGTAAACTTGATGTTTGTTTTGGGCTATCAGGGAAGAGACATCATTGCAATCGTTCATGTCGGACTGTTGCCAGCTTGAATGGAACTGGTGAAGGGCGAATCAAAGGGACTGGGATGAAGAACAGCAAAAACCCCAGGAGGGCCGTAGGGTTCCATTAGTCAAGATGGGAAGGGTTTGGGATCTAGAGGGCCACTGAAGACTGTCCACAAGATTAAATAAACTAGATCCCATCCAGAAGGGGTATTTTTGTTTGAAATACTGGGAACTGTACCGTTCTTAAGAGGTCCTGAAGAGGAGGAAACAGAGGCAGAGTGCTGCAGAGTGGCCTCTGGCCAGAAGGAGGCAATCAAGAGGCAGGTCCTGTTATAGTCCCCTTTGACAACAGTCTGCATAACAATCATTTTCCCAGTTGTTCACCAGCTGATTCTCAGAGGTGTGATATTTGCCAATATGAACTCAAAATATTTCGCATCCAGACCGTGTTTGCTTCAACAGCTCCTCCTTTTAACCCTGAAAAGGATCACACAGTTGCATCACGTTTTTCTCAGGTCAAATTGAGTGGAATACCAACTTCATTGTTGTTAGCATCATAACAATGCTACATGAAGGCATTGCAAATAGCCTGCCTGTTGATGGGACTCTCTCAGTGTTAAAGCCCAAAAATATAAAGCATTTTAAAAAAAAGTTTAAATTTAAAACAATAAAGTTAAAGAAAAACAACACTGTCAGAAAATTAGTTCAGTTTAGGAAGCCAGTTGATCAGGGACTTTGGGGCATATGATTTTGAATATGGGTACATCGATTAGCAGCAATTCAGTCTGGGGCCAGATTCTATTTCCACATGTGCTGCTGTAAATACAAAAAGAGCCCATTGAAGCCAGTAGAACTAGTCTAGCTTCATACTAGTGTATGTCAGTACAGAATCTGGCCCTTTGCCTACAAGTATTTTAAATTATATTGCCAAATGGCCATAAATACCACTATAAACAAGGGTTTGACTTTCAAACAAACATATGCTACTTTTTCCAGGTGTTACATACTTTGCCACTAACTTATTAAAGAATATTTAATAGGCTAAAATTAAAGTATCTCATTCAATTAACATGTGTCTATGAAGATCAATATTGAGTGTCAAAAATACCTAGAACAACAATGTTGATAAGTACTTTTAGCCCACATCAGCAACTGTCATTCTTATTAAATACAATAGACCAAAAAGACTCCCTAAATATAAATGTTGGTATCTTACCAAAAGGGAATCTTCTCTAGATAGATCTCATGGTATGCATATTCATAAGATATTAACATCAGCACCCTCTACGCTGTGCCTCATCAGTTCATTGACAAATAGATGTAAAACATGGCTGAACAATGCTGTTGAAAATAAAGATGTTTTGGTAGCTAGCCAGCACGTCAATTGATTGTACATGCTTGGCTTTTCTCTGACATTGTTCATTTCTAGTACAGGTTATGAATTTTCAGAAGCAGACACAGGCAATTTAGACTAAACATACAATTACTGCCTGGGCTGGTTGCTTAAATCAATACTACCATACATTTCAAAAATACTGCAATATATATTCCTTTATTTCCATTTGCTGTAGGAAGTAAACCTCTCCATAAATTTTCCTTCCCCTCTAATTTAAGATAAATATGACTAAAAAACCTTGATAAGAACTGGTACTGGCTGAATAGTACAAAAAGAGTGATTCGGTAATAATTTTATGACTAAATGACTATGAATTCACTGCTTTTATTCATGGAGTCATATTACTCATTGCGAGTGTTCGGTCAGCTACCAAGCTATTCATGAAAGTATGGGCAAATCCGAGAAGTTTCATTCATTGTAACGTATTATGCATTGAAAAATGTGTATCAGAAAGTGCATTATTCACAAGATGCCATCTAAAATTTAAGTCATCCAATCAGGGAGCAGAAACACTATCAGATGTCTTAGATAGCAAATCACAGAGATGAAGCTAACAGTTCACAGAATACTAGGCTCAATTTCTTAATTAAAACTATTTAACAAATACTTGCAAATTACAAATACATTGGTAAAAAAAAAAGGGATCAGTTCACAAGAAAACCATGGTAACTATCCCAAGTGAAATTTTTAGGGGCATGTCTATCATGGCATAATGGGGATGAGATTGGAAACTGTGGTAGAGAAGGGGGTTGAACCCAGATCTCCCAAATCATAGGCTAACCATTGGACCATCCTTCTTCTCCTGGCTTTGGCCTCTCTCTGTTACTTTAAAAGGTCTCTAGCAATAATATTACAAAAATACCAGGACTTCAATATCACTACCTTTATTTGGATCAGCGACAGAAGGCAGCATGGTCTGATGGACAGTGTGTTGGAACGGGAGTCAGGAAACCTGAATTTTGTTCATGCTTCTGCCACTAACCTGCTGTGTGACGTCAGGGAAGTTACTTAATCTGTCTGTGCTTCTTTTTCTTCTCCCACCCATTAGCTGTCCTTTCTATTGTAACGTAAGCACTTCAGGAAAGGGACTGTCTCTTACTTATTTGTTTTTGTACAGCACAATGGGACCCTGATTTCAGCTGGGGCCAATAGATGCTACTACAATATAAACAATAATAACACTGCTCTATAGCCAAAATGCTTCTGAAATAAATGTAGTCAAACTTTACTTATTCTGGGTCACTTAGAACGAAAATGATACTTAAAATTGTTGATTGGCTCTAGTCTTCAAGATATGCTATTGGGTCAGTATATACGACCCTTGACTTGGGAATGGCAGAGGATAAGTGAGTTATAAAGGGAAGGGATCTCAATTTAAACCAGAAATGACTAAAATACATCTTTGACTGGATCGATGAATAAATCTATGACTGGGTTTGGACAGTACTTGCTTTTTAGACAAAACAATGAATGATGCAATCCGAAGCTGGTATTGCATCATACATGATATGAATTGCATCATGTTATTCCTAGAAGTCATGGATGATGCAATCATAACGGAGCTTACATCACTCTGCTGAACAAATTGCCCTATATCAGCTCTAGAAATCATACAGTGTCATGCTCACTTATTTGTCAGTGTTTGATTTTGCAAAGGGACACATTTCTGTTTAGCCAAAGTGAGCAGAGATGCCTCATACTTGTGTGAGCAATGCAGATAACTTCTGCTATGTTTGTGGTGAAGTGACTTTTGCATCACAAAAGCGCAGTATAACTACTATGGTTAAGAAAGCCTATCACCTTTATTTTGGCTGCAAAATTGGAGATACGGACAAGAGGTGGGCCCCACACATATGCTGCAACACTTGTGCAACAAATCTTTGCCAGTGGTTGAACAGGAAAAGAAAATCTATGCCTTTTGCAGTGCCAATGATTTGGAGAGAGCCAACAGATCATACCAGCAATTGTTACTTCTGCATGGTGCCTCCAGTTGGGAAAGGTGTGTCAAAGAAGAAAAAGTGGACTGTGCATTATCCAAACATTCCATCAGCTATACGCCCAGTACCCCACAGAGAAGGACTGCCGGTTCCTGATGCACCAGAATCATTCTCACTTGAGTCAGACGAGGAAGAGGAAGAGGATGAAACTTCTGGTCCTGAACCATCAATGTCACAGGACCCACATTTTCTCCCATCCTCCTCCTCTGAACCACATCTCATAACACAAGGTGAACTGCATGACCTTGTCAGGGATTTGGAACTACCCAAGAGTAAGGCTCCAGACTACAGCAGTGGAATCTCCTGGCAGGTGATGTTAGGGTTTCCATGTTCCGTGACCGTCAAAAGGATCTTGTCCCATTCTTCTTCATGGAAGGTGATCTTGTAGTCTGCAACAACATCGATGATGTGATGGCAGCCCTCAACATCGTTCACGATCCAGATGAGTGGAGACTGTTCATTGATCCATCGAAGACAAGTCTTAAAGCTGTTTTACTGCATAATGGCAATGTTTTGCCATCAATTCCAGTTGGTCATGCAGTCCATATGAAGGAAACCTATGACAACATGAAACAACTTTTGAGGTGCATAAACTATGACCAACATCAGTGGCAGCTTTGTGGCCATTTGAAGGTTGTTGCTCTCTTGCTTGGTCTGCAGACTGGATACACAAAGTCCTGCTGTTTTCTCTGCGAATGGGATAGTCGTGCAAGAGATTCCCACTACATCAAGAAAGATTGGCCACTCCGACAGTCATTGGAGCCTGGGAGGAAAAGTGTTCAGCATCCACCACTTGTTGAATCAAGGAAGATTTTGTTACCACCCTTACACATCAAGCTGGTTCTGATGAAGAACTTTGTCAAGGCCACTGACAAAACACAAGCAGCTTTCAAGTACCTCCGTGGAAAATTTCCAAGGTTAAGTGAAGCTAAGATAAAGGAAGGTGTCTTTGTTGGTCCTCAGATTCGTGAACTTCTTTGAGATGATGCATTTGACCATGCACTGCGTGGCAAGGAAAAAATGGCATGGAAAGCCTTCCAGTTAGTGGCAATACATTTTCTCGGAAACAACAAGGCAGACAACTACAGGTTGTTGGTGGAAAACCACCTCAAGGCATACAAAAGCCTTAGTTGCAACATGTCAGGAAAGATAAATTTTTTGCACTCTCATCTAGATTTTTTTCCACTGAACTGCGGAGCAGTGAGCAATGAGCACGGCAAGCGATTTCACCAGGACATTGCAACAATTGAGAAACGCTATCAGGGCAAATAGAGCCTATCAATGCTTGTAGACTATTGCTGGACAGTGACAAGAGATGCTCCATTTAATGAATACAAGAAACAAGCCAAGAAGCGCCGAGTAGACACTGAATAGGACTAAACTATGTACATAATAGGTTTTTGCCTTTTGTTTCATAATACATTTTATTTATAGAACGCTTTTGCTGATTTTTAAAGTGTTACATAAACAGGACAAGTGAAATATTATCATGTAAAGCAACCATAAACACAGGAAAAGACCTAGGTTTACAATTTATGATTAAAACTCTACTATCTACACAATATACATAGACATAAAATGTAAAAATTTAAATATCTTAGAAACAGTAGCCAATCAGTTGTTTTAATTGTCATATTTGAATTCAGCACATCAAAATACATAATAAATAGCACATTTTATCTCTGAAGCAGACGACGTCTCAAAAATTGTAGGCCAGTGTAATAAAATACTATTTATGTCAATATTTTTGGATGTTTTCCACATTTTCAAGTATATTGATTTCAATTACAACAGAGTACAAAGTGTACAGTGCTCACTTTATATTTCTTTTTTATGATAAATATTTGCACTGTACAAATAAAAGAAATAGTATTTTTCAATTCACTTGATGCAAGTACTATAGTGCAATCTCTTTATCATGAAAGTTGAACTTACAACTGTAGAATTATGTACAAAAAATAACTGCATTCAAAAGTAAAACAATGTAAAACTTTAGAGCCTACAAGTCCCCTCAGTCCTACTTCTTGTTCAGCCAGTCGCTCAGACAAACAAGTTTGTTTACATTAGCAGGAGATAATGCTGCCCACTTCTTGTTTACAATGTTACCTGAAAGTGAGAACGGGCGTTCACATGGCCTGGTTGTAGCCGGCGTTGGAAGATATTTACATGCCAGATGAGCTAAAGATTCATATGTCCCTTCATACTTGAACCACCATTCCAGAGGACATGCGTCCATGCTGATGATGGGTTCTGCTCAATAACAACCTGAAGCAGTGCAAACCAATGTATGTTTATTTTCATCATCTGAGTCAGATGCCACCAGCAGAAGGTTGATTTTTTTGGTGGTTTGGGTTCTATAGTTTTCGCATCAGAGTGTTGCTCTTTTAAGATTTCTGAAAGCAAGCTCCACACCTTATCCCACTCAGATTTTGGAAGGCACTTCAGATTCTTAAATTTTCAGTCGAGTGCTGTAGCTATCTTTAGAAATCTCACATTGGTATCTTCTTTGCGTTTTGTCAAATCTGCAGTGAAATTATTCTTAAAATGAACAACATGCTGGGTCATCATTTTGAGACTGCTATAACATGAAATATATGGCAGAATAAGGGTAAAACACAGAGCAGGAGACATTTTTTTTTTTAATGAGCGTCATCAGCATAGAAGCATGTCCTTTAGAATGGTGGCCAAAGCATGAAGGGGTATACGAATGTTCAGCATGTCTGGCACGTAAATACCTTGCAATGGTGGCTACAAAAGTGCCATGCGAATGTCTGTTCTCACTTTCAGGTGACGTAAATAAGAAGTGGGCGGTATTATCTCCCGAAAATGTAAAAAAACTCGTTTCTCTTAGCGATTGGCTAAACAAGAAGTGGGACTGAGTAGACTGAGTGGACTGAGAGATTGCACTATGGTACTTGTATGAGGTGAGTTGAAAAATACTATTTCTTTTGTTTATTATTTTTACAGTGCAAATATTTGTAAAAAAAAATATAAAGTGAGTACTGTATACTTTGTATTCTGTGTTGTAACTGAAATCAATATATTTGTAAATGTAGAAAAACATTCAAAATATTTAATAGATTTCATTTGGTATTCTATTTAACAGTGTGATTAAAACTGTGATTAATCGTGATTAATTTTTTTAATTTCAATTTTTTTTGTTAATTATGTGAATTAACTGTGATTAATCAATAGCTCTAATAACAATATACTGTGTAACTTCCAAGTACTGGCAGAAAGTAAGTTCATTTACACATGGGAAGAAATTTTTTTTTCTTACTTTGCATAGTTTCCAAAAAATGCAATGCAATAAAAAATTTTTTGATTTAAGATGTTAAATAGGTGATAAAATATCATCTAAGATGGGTCTATATTTTAAAGCTACCAATAAAAAATAATTATACTGAGGGCAGAGTATATAAAAGTCTGATTAAAAGTGGGGCCTGTTCATAAATTTAATGACTCAGCTGTTGATATGATTCATAGAATTTTGTAGCATGCTGAAACAATTTAACTATATGTGTTTAAGGAAAGAGAAGCTAGATGTTTAAGTGAGTTCAAGGACATCTTCAAATTAGAGATAGGTGTTAACTGGAACTTCAAGTTTGAACACTCTAAATTTCAGGGGAGCCAAACAATGTCTGGATCTGAAAGTTCCCGTGTCCTTGTTTGTGAATAAGGGTAAAATTCCCTAGCAAGCTGAATGCTAAGCTTTGTCAGCAATCAGTCAGGAACCCAGAGGTTTGGAGATGCTTTCAATGAAAGGGGAGGTCATTGGCTTGGCTAGTTCTTCAAAGCTTTCCTCCCTTACTGACCAGCACCGCTTTGGTTTTACCCAGGCTTATTTTAAGCCAGGTGCTCTTCATCAAGAAGCCAATATTTCGAAGATATTGAGTTGTCCTTATGATGTCATCATAAGGGTGTCAACCGTGTTTTGTTAGCAGTAGAGCCCATGTTGTCTCACTGTCTCTACATGTGGTTTTACATACATAGTAAAGAGGATGAAGGGAGAACAGCGTATACCTCGATGAGACACTATCCATGGAAGCTATCTGAATAAGAGATTTTTTTTTGGTTCACTGGCAATGCTAAAAAATAGGAAAAAATAATTTTGGTTCAATGTAAAATGGCATTTTTTTGCAATTTTCAGTGAATTTAAAAGTTGAAAGCAATTTTGTTTGGGTTGAACAAAATTTTTTGTTTTGACAAACTTGAAATCTTCTGTTTTGATTTTGACCATTTTAAAAAAATATTTCTGATTGGTTTTAAAAGAAAATTAAAGGTTTCAGAGTAACAGCCGTGTTAGTCTGTATCCGCAAAAAGAAGAACAGGAGTACTTGTGGCACCTTAGAGACTAACAAATTTATTAGAGCATAAGCTTTCGTGGACTACAGCCCACTTCTTCGGATGCATATAGAATGGAACATATATTGAGGAGATATATATACACACATACAGAGAGCATAAACAGGTGGGAGTTGTCTTACCAACTCTGAGAGGCCAATTAATTAAGAGAAAAAAAAATTTTGAAGTGATAATCAAGCTAGCCTAGTACAGACAGTTTGATAATAAGTGATATTAATCGCAAATGCGGTTATATCTTAGAGCTTGGCTGTAGACAATGGATCGTGTGGTGTGTCCTGGATGGAAGCTGGGAGAACCAGTGGGAGAGCACTTTAACCTGTCTGGTCATTCAGTGACAGACCTGCGGGTGGCTATATTACAACAGAAAAACTTCAAAAACAGACTCCAAAGAGAGACTGCTGAGCTAGAATTGATATGCAAACTAGACACAATCAACTCCGGTTTGAATAAGGACTGGGAATGGCTGAGCCATTACAAACATTGACTCTATCTCCCCTTGTAAGTATTCTCACACTTATTATCAAACTGTCTGTACTGGGCTAGCTTGATTATCACTTCAAAAATTTTTTTTCTCTTAATTAATTGGCCTCTCAGAGTTGGTAAGACAACTCCCACCTGTTTATGCTCTCTGTATGTGTGTATATATATCTCCTCAATATATGTTCCATTCTATATGCATCCGAAGAAGTGGGCTGTAGTCCACGAAAGCTTATGCTCTAATAAATTTGTTAGTCTCTAAGGTGCCACAAGTACTCCTGTTCTTCTTTTTTAAGAAAATTAAAGGAAATTTTGAAACAAAATGTCATTTTGAAACCAAACACTTCTCTATGAGCCAGACTCCCCAAGTGGACTACACCTCCCTTGACGTTCCATGGCCAGAGATTCCTGTGATGCATCATAGTGGCTCAAGAAGAGGGGAGATGGTGCATCATTAGATATATAGTTTTGCCCCTAGAGGAGAATGGGGTTATGAAATGCTTGAACTACAACTCATATGAGACACCATGGCAACATTTCTGAATTGAAGATTTCAGCTAAAAGTTTTCAGCTGAAAATTCTTAGTTTTAGACTTTTCACTAAAAAGTCAAATTTTTCAGAAGAGGGTTGGAGGGTGTATGTAGGAATTTTCCAATTAGCTCTCGTATACAGATAGTTTTGGACAAGTAACAACAAACTTGACCACCCTTCCCCATGCTGAAAAACTATGTAAGGTTTAAACCCTACAGGTTGGAGGACAGGGACCAAAACCAGTACATATTAAAATGGTAAGGTGGAAGAAACACCTCTGCAATCTAGTTTGATGGCTCGTCTTGGAAAACAGGGATTTTTAAAGGCTGTTGTATTTGGATGAAAACAGGGCTGCCTAGAAGATTCAGGGGGGCCCGGGGCAAAGCAATTTCGGGGGCCCCTTCCATAAAAAAAAGTTGCAATACTATAGAATACTATATTCTCGTGAGAGCCCCTGTGGGCCCGGGGCCTGGGGCAAATTGCCCCACTTGCCCCCCCCCTCTGGGCAGCCCTGGATGAAAATAATGGGACTGTATGCTAACTACAGCATACAATGAGTGAGTGAGGAGTCACGAAGTCATGGAGGCACCAATTTACAATAAGTGAGAGGGGAATGTGGCCCATTTTATTTAACTTTGAAAAAAAAAATTGAACTCAGAGGGAAGCTTCAGTTTATTTTAGGTCATGTTATTACTGTAAGTGGAAATCTCTCTAGATTACTCACCTTAAACAACTCTGACAGAGGAAGATATGTTTTTCACTTACCTGACTGTTGTTGCAAAAATATTAGTCATTTTGGATTAAAGAACTGAATGTGTGATTGATTCAGTTATGTTTCTTATATAAATATTTTATTTATTTCATTCAGTTCCTGCATGCATTTTTAATGGCATCACTATGAAATAGCTAGTCAAGAATGACTTAATTTGGAAATGAAAGTTAAAGGGTTTTATATGGAGTTGGGCTGGGAAGTGTGGTGCGTTCAGACCTGAAGCAGGTTCAGGCCAGGCTTTGGGGGTCAGAAGGCATATTGAGGCTGAGGTTTGGG
This sequence comes from Trachemys scripta elegans, assembly GCF_013100865.1. Classification (NCBI taxonomy): domain Eukaryota; kingdom Metazoa; phylum Chordata; order Testudines; family Emydidae; genus Trachemys; species Trachemys scripta. The sequence continues at coordinate 23,858,767 of NC_048311.1, forward strand.
TTTGGATTCAATAGCACCTGGATCTAGTTAATTGTTATGGTGAAATTGAAAACCCAAATGGTGGAAATCCTGTGCAATCAGCTGATCTCATGAGATTTCCATCCGTTTGGGATTAAATCTTGAAGCCTGGTCAATTTAGTTGTTGGATTTTCTCACAGTTTATGGCAATATGCACTTACATTACTCCTTCCTGCCAAAGATCTCAGGTAAATTCCTATTTAACAAAGCACTTAAGCATTTTCTGAAGTCCCAGGGGCTTGATGATAAACTTAAGTATGTGTTGAAGGGTAAAATTTTCAAAGTCCCATTTTCAGAGAAACACAAGTCTTACTGAGAGTTAATGAGATTTAAGCTCCTAAGTCACTCCGGTGCTTTTGAAAAATTTACCCCAGGTGTTTTTCTGAATCAAGTCATTTAAAAGTAAACCCAAGTTAATGCTTTCAGAACTTGGAAAGTTATACTTCTATTTATTCTTCCAAGTGGATTTTAGGTTTTGGTTCAAAACAAACCTAAACATCAATTACTATTTCGATAAGGAGACTCAAGAGTTGAGCTGAACAATGTTTTTCAAGTTAAACTCTTTTTGGGTGAAAAGTGCAGATCAGTGACTTCAAAATGTGTGCAAATGTGTTAGTTTTATGGAATTTTTCAGTTAGAAAAAAGTTCTGAAAATCTTGAAATGTTTTGTTTTGACATTTTTCACAATGAAATTTTTTTCTTCCAAAATTTCCTTTTATTTTAAAATATTCAAAAACATTTACTGTGTCGAACACAAAACAAAATGAAACTATCTTTTTGATTTTTGTCAAAACAAAACATTGTTTGATCTAAAACATTTTTTTTTAATTTGCCGAAAATTTTCCTTTTCAATGTGACCTGACATGATTTTTTTTCAACTTTTCAAAAGTGCTATTGAACTGTAAAAGCAGGTATTCACTCACTTGTACACAAGAGACCTCAAGCAGCACTCTGGGTCACAAAATGCCCTGTTCCTACTACAGTGTGTTTCTTCCATGTCCCTGCAATTGGATCCCTTCACCCAGCTTCTTCCCTTTTGCCTCTGACTCTCCCATTCTCCTCTGGAAACTTTTAAAGAGGCACTGTATGGTCCAGGTACCTACCTCTGCCGGCAATTCTAGCATAATCTGGTGCTGGATACATCTTGGGCATCTTCATATGCAAGGAGCCTGATTGCTCTCCAGGATAAATCAGAGTGCCACACTTACCCAATGTGGTTTGTAAATGGGACTAAACTACCCACAGGCTCATGAGTGTGACTAAAAGATTCCACACTTGGGCCCAGGAGGCTTAAGTAAAGCATCAGTATTCAGATCCGAAGGAGAGGGATTCTACAAGGAATCTGTAAATGTGAGTATGGTGATGGTTTCTGAAAGGATAAAGACAGGTGTGAGTGTGGGGGTAAAGGGCAGGAACCCAGATGAGAGGAAAGACCTATGTGGATTATGAAATTAGGTTGAAGTTCAGAGGTTCCACCTAACAGCCACACGTGGAATATATTCACTCATATGCACAATCACATAGCAAGACATGCTTCCAGCAGCATTTTCTTCTCAGTTCCTTTCTATAAGTATGCGTGTCAGGCTACACTAGCACAGATATTGGTCAGCCAAACAGATGTTCTCTGATAAATTACCACACTTGTTTTGAGGTTTTTACTGGATACATTTGCTTCTCTGATATTTGTACTACAGTGGGATTTCCTTTGTCCTTTCTTGTTGTTTCAATTTCTATTCTTTTCTGATCATTTCTATTTTTTTTTCATTGCTTGGTAGATTAGTAGTTTTTATAATCTCTTTTCTCATTGCTGGAAAACAATTCATTTTAAGACTTGATCCTGTTGTCAGATATATAGGATCAAATTAAAATCAGCTACTCTGGGGAAGTTAAGGCCCAGATCCAAACTTTGTGGCTCAGACACATAGATTTTGTCCTCATTTACAACTGTATACATCTGAGTAATTCCACTGTAAATAACTTGTTAGTCGTTACATTTCTGTTCCTGACTCTGCCTGCTACACTCATGCTTCAGGTTTCCAGGGCAAACACTTATGATTATGATCACAATGTCAGATCCCACTAATAGTCTGTAGTATTTCCTGAAATTTTGCTTTTTCTATGAGTATCCTGGTTGTATGCTTGTTAGCATATTACCTGAAAGTAAACAAAAAGGGCACACTAAAGCAGTCAAAGAGGTTTAGGGGTTTTAATCATGATACATATTTTGCAGCATTTTCCAAGTTTTAGTACTGATATTTCATACTGAAAGATTGTGTTGGGCGGGGTCAAAGTACAGGTAGGTACAGGAGTTTATATCAGAAATTGGTTTAGGCTGAGCAGTTGAGTTCCAATTGAGACTTGGTCTGTGTGGTTGGATGGATGGATAGATCTAGGTTAGATGATATCATCATGGGTGTGTACAAGATTCTGCTTTTAGTTATATTGGCATGAATCTGGGTTAACTCTACTGATTGCAATATGTATTATAAGCCAGATTCTCCATTCCGTCCCATCAGATTTTGAAAGTGGGCAGTAGAGGGCCATATTCTGCTTTTGTTTACCTAGGTGAAAATCTGATGTAACTCCATTGACTGCAGCAACCTGTTGGCGAACAAGCTCTAGACCAAGAATTACCCACAGGAATTATTTGACATATAATTTTGAATAACCGGTGCATTTGAGAAAATCATTATCTATTCATCCACAGCTAAAACAAAAGAGAGAAAGTGTTTAATTTTTTTAAGGAAAGTATTCATTACCACTTATTATTGGTGATGAATTATTGATAATGATTATTCAGCTCTAATCACTGCAAATATGATTTACTGTATTTTGTGAGTAAAATGATGTTAGAAATGTATATCTTTAATGAATTGCAAAAAATGTCTTCTGTTGAATATTTCTAATGAAATTGCAGTATCCTTATCTCCTGGCTTTCATCTATGTATTTCTCCTAGTTTTTTGACCAGTGCTGATACCAATTTCTATGTACATTTAATTGATATTATTTAGCTCATTACAAATTTAGGATCCTGGTCCACCTAGCTTAGCCCCCTAAAGCTGCTGACTTGTTCCAGAGGGTTATGTCCCTTCTCCAAAGCAGTCACATAATTCTTTTAGGCTGAATTGTATCAGTTAGGAAGGGAAACAAATCCACACAGTGAAGAGTAGCATGCAGAAAAAAACTCTGCATTTCCTCTTCCCATGGGTTTCTGGGCTGGTCAATACACAGATCCTGATGCTGAGGAACTGTTAGTTATCACAGTGCAGCATTAACTCTGGAGTTGCTATAGAGACCTTCATAATACCGTCTGTCCAATTAAAGACGTTGCTATGTTTATTTGCAAGCTGATTCTTGTGCTTTCCATTGTCTCCTTTAATTCCTGCAACCCCAATTTTTTCTCTACACAATAGGTGGTGATCACAATCCCCAGGTATTCTGTAGGGATCCCCTAAAGTATATTAGCTGCCCTGCGCATTTTAGATGGACTACTCTTAAGTTAACTAAGTTATGTCCAGCAGGGTCCGGCCATGTTTATTCATCTTTTCAGGCTGCTGGGAAAATCTTGTAAAATAGTGTATCTCAAAAAATACACTGTTGTTTACAGGGAACCTGTAGGATGTTTATGAACTATAGGTCTTGTAAAAGCCTCAGCAGTGGCTGGCCCATATCATTCACATGCTGTGAGTGACTTTATTATACAAGTAAGTACTGCTATTGATTTGTTAATTAGTTCTATATTGTGGACTAGCTAGGCCCTGAGAACTGAAACTTGGTCTCCCTGTATTACCTAGCAGAGACTAGGCCTGTCATGAGAATCAGAAGAAGCTCCTCTATGCAGCCTGTTGTTGTCCCAGGAAAGTTAATGCAGTCACAAATGTTACAGCTTGTGTGGGAATTATTTTAATTTCCTTTGCACTACTGTACTTCCTCTTACTACCCAGTATTTGCTGTAAAACTAGACAGAACCTTCTATACTTTTTCTTCTCTTTAAGGATCTGGGTTGAAATTTTGCCACAGTTTTCATTAGGGCTAGGTTTTCACCCTGGTTGCTAACTCTGGAGTCTTGCCTGAATTCTGAGACTGATGGATGTCACAATAAGAGTATGCAGTGGACTGAGGCTTGGAGATTGCACATCAGAACTGGAATCTGGATGGTGATGACTAGAGAGGAGCGCACGATGGAAAATCCAAGAATTCACTGTACCAGGACTCCTAGGAAAACCTCACAATCATATAATAGGACACAACACACAGGGTCCACTGAACCACAAGAAAGTCATGAAAGAGTTAATCCAAACCCCATTGAAATCAGTGATAGTGCCTCCATTGACTTCAATGGGCTTTGGATTGGTCCCCAAGTGCTGAGTTTAAGCCATTTGAGAAGAGAAAATACAAACAGTCCTGCTTTGCTACAGAGAAATAGGGTGACCAGATGTCCCAATTTTATAGGGACAGTTCTGATTTTTGGGTCTTTTTCTTATATAGGCTCCTATTACCCCTCACCCCCATCCCGATTTTTCACATTTGCTGTCCGGTCACCCTACAGAGAAACCACTTAGGGATGAAATTAGGGAACTGGCGGAAGGAGAAATTTAGTAAATTTGGGCCAAGGTGATACTCACTTATTTGCCTTCTTATTAAAAACACTAACCATGACTATAAGACTTAGCTGACTGAAACTTTGTTCTTTTCAGCTAATTTTTCTTGAATTTATGCAGTCAGCTGAGGCCAGAATTTGGTCTTAAATGATTTTTTGATGGGATCCAAATTTAAATAGATTTTTTGTTATTGCAAATTTTTGTAGATCCAAAGTATTTGTGTACTTAATTAGCCGTCTGGCATGGGCCTCATGCTGCCAAAATAAATCAATCAAAGCAATCACATTTCTGCTATTAAATAGTTCGCACCCACATTTTCTTTCCAGAATTTAAACAGACAGCAACACAAATTCAAGGAGACAACACAGGTTCCAACTAGGAAACCCAAAGACATGATATGGCATGTTTGCAAAGCAATTCCGAAAGCTTGAGACCAGAGAGTTGCAGGTGAAATCTCAGGCAGGCTTGAAATAAATCAGGAGCAAATCAGACCAGCCTAATGAAGTAAGAGAGGATGAAGCAGTGTTTATAAACTTAATCATCAGATAATGAACTGTCTGATTCACAGTCACAAGGAGATGAAACATCATTACAGAGAAATATGTCAAGTGAGGAGCAAGAGGAATTTGAAGCCAGGAATGATGAAAGCAGAGCCTCACCATTAAGATGAGGGGCAGAAACTGATAGAGACTCAGACAATATTCAAACCAGAGAGCCTAATTGTAGTAATGTGAATCATTTTAGGCTATTTGCTTCAATGCACTGCTTAGCCAGGGTTGCTGCTTTACAAGTAAGTCATAGCCAGATAATGAAGGGAAGGGCAATCCTTGTATATTAGATTCTTAAGGTGAAATCCTTGTTGCCTCGAAACCAATGGCCAGGCTTAGCAGGTGTCATACCCTGCTTTACCAGTGGCTTCTTGGCTACCAGGATTTCACCCTTGGATTGTTGATCGAAATACTTACCTTGTAAAATCTTCAGAGCAGGAACCTTTCTTTTGTTATGTGTTCGTACCTCACCTAACACAAAGGGGCTTTGATCTTTGACTTGGGCTCTCAGCCCTACAACAATAGAAGTAATAATAGTAAGCCATGGTTAGAGCGGTGCAAAATCCCAACAGTTTGAATAGAATGGGTTCAATTCATCAGGGTTTGCAGCACCTGAGGTTTGTTTTGACTTTCAGAAAGTTTGTCTGGAGGTGTAGCAAAGAGGCATGGCCACCCTCCGAGATTGACAGCAAGGGACAGCCAGATGCCCAAGGTGGGCGGAACCAGGGAGGCTATGCTCACCATGCCGGAAGCAGAGGGGCGGGACAGGAACAGGAAGTATAAAAGGCGAGCCTTGTAGCTCAGTTGGCCTGGAGCCATCAGGGGAGACAGATACATCCCACTTGCTGCTGGAGCCTGAAGAAGACCCCGTCTGTACTGAGGACTGGTGAGCACTCCCAGGGCCGCCGGCTGACAGAGACACCAAGGAGCTGCCACTTGAGGACTGGCCAGAGCTCCCAGAGCTGCCCGTTGACTGAGACACCCAGGAGCTACTGGGGTTGCCACTGGCCACCTATCTGGGGGAGATGGAGGACAACTACAATGTAGAGGTACCAAACCCCAGGGATGTAGGAAGTAGCCCAGGGAAACTAGACAGTCTGGTTGAGTGCTGGCCTGGTACAAGGTCAGTGTGTTGCGGGCAGATCCCTGCTGACCCAGTGGCAGACCACTGTTAAGGCCCTGGGCTGGGATGCGGTGGAGTTGGGCAGGCCCATGTCCCCCTACCATCTGCCATCCCACCCCTGGGGTGGAAACCTCCCCACTATAGGAGGCCTGTCTTGGTTTACTGTCCGCCAATCTAGGCCACTAGACTGTGTTTGGTGCTTACCCCGGCCCTGCCTGAAGGCTGGGCTCTTAGACTCTTACCTGCTCTACCCTGCTTGAGGGCTGGAGCTCTAGGCTGCTTGGTGCCCCGCCCTGCTTGAGGGTCTGAGCCTCTAAGCTATTCACTCCTCTACCCTGCTTGAGAGTTTGAGGCCCAGAGACAGCAAATTTTCCCCTTCTACAGACAGGTGCGTGACAGCAAAGAGGTGTGGCTGCCCTTGGAGATTGACAGTAAGAGCCGGCTATGTGTGCCTACATGCTTACAGGAGGCTTGTTGGGGTGAGGTGGTTTGCACATTTGTAAGCTTGTCTTGTGAATATGGTTGGATCCTGTATGGGCGTACAGTTAAGATAAGAGGTAAGACTGTTAGCATTGCTTGAAGTATCTTAACTCTGCATTTCTGTACTTTAAAACACTTTGACAGTGTGTCCTTAACTTTAACTTTATAGCTCTTTTAAGGTTTCCTTCAGTTATTGATACGTATATCACATGGGGTAACTTTAACACCATCTTAACAGTGTTTTCTCCTAAGGAAACTTCTAATATGGGGCTGAATTTTGGCCCAGGCATAGTGCCATATCGGGATGATGTGAGGGCACTTCACTTCAGCTGGAGTTCTGGAATGCATTGTGCCTCAGATACACTGCCCCCTGTAGTTTCTGGGGTACCACTCTTTTAAAGGGTGCAGTGTATGCACCCCTTTAAGCTTGGCCAAATCTTCTTATGTGTGTGTGTGTGTGCGCGCGCGCACGCGCAAGGGAGTGAACTTGCCATGGCCATAGGGCAGGTGGCAGGCCTAGCCAAGAGAAGTCTGTACATTTGGGTGAGTGCATAGGTGTGTTGTTGTTGTGTTCTCTTCTTCTAGGGGGGCACAAGATGGGATGGACTCTTTGACTCCTTCCCACAAGCCCCTCTTCTGTGCAAGGGTGGGTGCAACCTGGCCCATAGTGTCCAACTACTGAGAGCAATTGACAGAGGATCATTTGACAGCTTCATGTGAACTTATGTACTGTCCCGGAGTGTGGATTCCATTGAACCTCTCTCTCACCACCATCTGTTGGGAGTGCTATTCATATCTTCTCCTTAGTCATGGAAAATTTTATTCCACAGAAAGTATGCCATAGCAATTAAAGTCTCTGCAAAGCACAATGGCATTGGTTACGGAAAACAAACGCTTAATCTAATTTGTATTAAACTATATAATTTATTTTTCTAATAAACATACTCTGCATTAATATGATGTATGACATTTTATAGTGCTATCTACCTTTAGAAATGTAGTTTAATTAATCAAAGACTTCCTATTTCTTGTTTCCTGCGGCATTATTTGTTACCTCCTTGGCATAGGGTATATCATCACAATTATTTACTTCTTTAATTAGCTTTGAATAATTAATTTGTGCTGCTTCTTCTCTTTCTTTGGGTGGAGTAACTTACTGTATGTGCTTTTGGGGGAACTTAATAGTCATATTCCACTGTGTTTTCTTGACATCTGTTGCCAAGATCCTCTGATGCCGTAAGACTCCTTTGTGCTGCATTGCAGGTCGATTCAGTGTTTAACTCTGTTCTTGGTGCACTTTGTCCTAATCAACTTTCTTGGAGGTGTGGAGATGATGAGAAAGAATCAGTTTTTGAAAGAAAAATCCTTTTTTTCAAAGGGTGAGATAGACCTTCCATAAGAGTTCAGACCAGCCAGCTGACGGGAGCCCGGCATGGACAATGCTGCTATGTTTAAAGGGGACTGACTCCATTTTTTTGCAACACATAGGCAGAGAGGCTTCCCTATTATCTTCTCATGCCTCCCAGGGCTTCCCCTTAGTGACAGTGACAAACCTCCCCTCTGAAGAACTGTGGTAGCCATGATATACATATAGTCAATAGCTCAGAGGGAAAGCTGTGGACAAAGACATCTGGGTACAGATTCAACATCTGAGGGCACAGAAACCAGCCTCCTTGAAAATGTCAAAACAGTTGGGCCAGCATCTTCTGTCCATATTTGAAAGTATCCTGACATAATCCTGCACAATTAATGATGACATAAATACTCTTATCCCTTATATTACATACCACCTGCAAAAACATTTTCTCCTCTTAACGTATTTCATTCCAAGGTAGTACACAAATAATACAAGCAACTACTGTTGAACTGAAGGCTATTAAAATTCATACATAACTTGCTGCTGTTCATCTTTAGGGAAAGTGATCTGATTAGTTCCCCTGGCACAGTGCTTGGAAACCACTTGATTGCACCTGGAGGTAGTAGATTGGCTGATGTTGGTAATATCTTGGTATAAGGCAGCAGCTAGATAGCCTAGAGGTTTTTTTATTTTGGTTTCTTTTTTAAAACCATGAGAAATGCATAACTTCTATGAGTAACATCCTCTCATATTGTTCCCATTTGCAGAAAGAGATCGCCATTTTTATATATTTAAGCTGAAATTTTAAAAGCTAACGGGGATTTAGATGCCTGACTCCCGTTAATTTTAATGGCAAATACCTTTAAACAGTTTCAGAGTAGCAGCCGTGTTAGTCTGTATCTGCAAAAAGAACAGGAGTACTTGTGGCACCTTAGAGACTAACAAATTTATTTGAGCATAAGCTTTCATGGGCGACAGCCCACTTCATCCGAAGAAGTGGGCTGTAGCCCACGAAAGCTTATGCTCAAATAAATTTGTTAGTCTCTAAGGTGCCACAAGTACTCCTGTATCTTTAAACAGTGTTGAACATCTCAGCCTTGTGTGTTTTTTTTCCCCAATAACATAATATTTAATACAATTAACTTGTAGGACAGGAACTCCCCAGAGAAATTGAAGGAGAGATTGCAACTCCTGTTATTGTAGTATTAGTTTATTTCAACATTCCTGACTTGATTCAAGATCACAGCTCACAGTCAGAGATGGTATATGCAATAACAAGACTGCCGAGGAAGTTCAGTCATGCACGCAGGTTAGAAGAGCTGCTCTCGCAGCCGGAACAATTTCCTTTAGAACAAATGGTGAGCAGGCACTGCAGGGGGATGTTACTCCAGAGTTCACAGTCCACATCAATCTTGGACAAATTGTTCACATAGTTTAAATGATTCTGTACATATCCATATGCCCAAAAAACAATCAATTTCTGCAGTTGTGCCCTGCTGTCTAAAATAGATGAAACACTCTTCCAAAATTGGTGCATTACATTCCACTACTTAGAACCACTTGAACCTGCATTTTTAATGGACCTATATTTGGTCAGCCTTATTCACCTCTCATTCACCTCTGTAAATCAGGAATAATGCTGCTGAAGGCATTGGAGTCATACCTGAGTGAACTGATATAAGTGAGATTAGGATGAAGAGGGAGGATGATCCACTGGTTAGGGCACTAGTCTGGGACTTGGGAGACCTGGATTCAATTCCCTGTTCTACCACAGTCTTCCTGTGTGACCTTGGCCAGTTTCTTATGCCTTTATTTCCTCCATCTGGAAAATGGAATAATAGCATTTCACAGGGGTGTACATTAAGATTGCGAGGAGCTCAGAATTATGGTAATGGGGTCCATATAAATACCTTAGACAGATTTAGTTTATATCTTCATTTATGTCACCATGGAATTTATCCCATTATCTCTGGCACTTCTTTAATAGTTCAGTTACTACTATGGTAACTACCACACTTGCAATCTTAGTGCCAAGAACCCACAGCTGTGGCTATGTTTTAGTGTGGGCTGTAGACCCAACAATGGCCCTGATCCTGCAACTGGATCTGCCTGAGTGGGTTCTTGTACCCACATGGAGCCTCATTGAAATCATACGGGCTGTGCATAGGCACAAAGGTCTGTTCACGTAGATCAGACTGCAGAATTGGGGACAGTGTCTGCATAACATTTCTTATGGACAACTTGGTAAATTGAAGATTAAGTGCAATATGTAAAAATTGCATTTCAGTTTTCAGTCTTGTTAGTCAAATTTGAATCATGATTTTTAAATGAGAGGTGATGCTCCCAGTAAATACGCTTTATTTTATATTGCAAACTGTTTTTGATGTTAATTCAATATTTTAGCAGTTTGGTTGAAAAGCAAACAGTTACAGATATTATTTTTCAAAGAGGGAATGAACTGTATTTGAGCAGACCCATTGTTTTCAATAAGCCGGTTTTTATTATCTTGTCTGGCTCCTCATCAAAAATAGATTATTCAGGGGGAAAACATCATTGTGAAGCTGTGAGGGGGCTTGGAGAGCCAATCCAGACCAGTGAGGGGTTGTGTCACCACGTGACCTGGTTGCCTTATAATACTTTGCTGCTGTAGCTCCCTGCCTAGGATGCTCACAGCCAGCCCACAAGCATACAGGTCACACTCTGAGTTGTGTCCTTCAATGTCCTGGTTCAGCGGTCTGTCTGTGGCTCTCTGGCCCCACTTTAACTTCCATCAGTCTGGATTAGAACCAGCAAGGTGACCCCAACAAACTCCCAGTTCCTAATTTTCCCCAAATTATGAGTTTTGTAATGTCCCGCCCTCTCTTGGAGAGGTCAGAGAAATAATAAGACTTGTTTGTTCCTCGAAAGGCCCAAAAACCACACCGCAGCTTAGCTGGGGTGAATACAAGCTTCCCTTTAAAGAAAGCACGGAATTGGTTTATAGCTGTGGCTTCCAAGCTTTTTAGGCTGCGTACCACTTTCCAAATAATGTAGTCTAACTCAGGGGTACTCAAACTTTTTCTTTCTGAGCCCTCCCCCCCCCCCCCCCAAAATGCTATAAAAATTCTATGGCCCAGCTGTGCTACAACAACTGTTTTTCTGTATATAAAAGCCAGGGCCAGCACTAGGGGGTGGCAAGCAGGGCAATTGCCGAGAGGCCCCATGCCCCAAGAGGCACCGTGAAGCTAAGTTGCTCAGGCTTTGGTTTCAGCCCCGGGTGGAGGAGCTCAGTGCCCCGGGCTGCAGTCTCTTGCAGCAGGACTTCGGCTCTCTGTCCTGGACTCTAGCGAGTCTAACACCAGCCATGCTTGGTGGCCCCCCTGAAACCAGCTCGTTTCTCCCCAGAGGGCCCTGGTTCCCCAGTTGAGAACTACCGGTCTACCGCTTATCCCCATCTGAGATAGACAGAGGTGACACACAGGGAGCGGTGCCCGGGGTCACATGCCCCACCCAGACTTCTGCCTTCCATTTAGCAACAGCTTCTAGAGGTTTTCAAACTGTGGGGCGTGCCCCCCCTATGGGGGCATGAAGGAACATTTGGAGGGGCGAGTGGCAACTCCAGGTGGCTTTCAAACTTTCTGAGCCGAGTTCCCCTGTTTGAGTTAAAATTTTTGGTTGCACTGCCACAACACAGGTTAGGTGGCATGGCTGCTCATCCATCTGAATGTTCCTCCACGCCCCCCTTGGGGGACGTGCCCCACAGTTTGAAAACCTCTGATTCTGAGTCGCACAGCAGAAAGGAAAGTACACTAATGTGGCTGCCATTTTAATTGAAAGAAGATTAAACGTTAATTAGATTGCCAAGTCTTACTAAATAAAATGTGTTGTCCTCCATTAAAGGATTTTTCTCATGTATCTCCTGATGAGAACTCACGAACCCCTAGACGTTCTCGTACTCCAGTTTGAAAACCACTGGTTTCTAGTAAAAAATAAAACAAATTTATTACCAACTATACGTAGGATTAAGTAAATCCATTATAAGGAATGAAGATAACAAATTACAAGTAAAACAAAACAAAATATGGTTCTAAAAGTCTAAAACTTAATCTAGCCAGTTGTAGGCTTTGTTCAAGATATTTTTTCTCACCTATATTTAGTCCCCAGTTCACCTCCCTCCACCCCGATTGGTTGAAGGACCTATCTTTCTCAGTTTTCAAGAGCTCTGTTCCTTTGTGTCTGTTTAATGATGGATGCCAAAGATGGCTTCTGTCTTTGCTTATATCTTCCAAAGTTCAATAACTTAGTTTCAAGAGGCGGGATGACCTCATGCTGTTCCTCCCATTCTGTGGGCTTCCCATTCTCCCGTGTGTAAATGGGTCTTCCATTGTTTTGGTTCCACCATGCTTAATTTACATAGAAGGCAGGTAAAGAGCTGCCCTCTTCCCTGACTGGGAGGGAACCTGTTTTTCTCTGTTCAGCCACAGACTTTAAAACGTAATATCATTAAGTATCCATATTTCCTCATATAGCAGTAGTTCAGGTGAGACCATATTGGTGTGCTGTTTAGCTAGTAAATTACCTGGAAAAGTGAAGAGCACTTGCTAAATTATCTCAGTACAGTATTTCCAGAGAAGTTTTGTGATTATTTCAATCAATTTTGTATTGTGGCATGAGAGCACCACTCTGGGGTATAAGAACATTAAGACACATGCCTGTCTCAGATCCATTATCCCATGCTTTTAAATCATCTTTCTGAAGACACATTTTAATCTTGAAAATCAGGAATTTGTTCTTTTTTTAAATGAGCTTATCACAAAATAGCACACTCCACTGAATATACTATATTCTACGCTGCACTGGCTTTCCCAGTATTTTATTTTATTTTTGCAAAGAAAGTAAGTAGTTCTAATACTTCAGGATATTGCAAGTACTTTTTGCTTAGTTTTTAATTTTGTTTCTACTCTCTTTTTTTCTAACATGCATTCAAAAGTTAGAAAATTAAATTCCTGTTCTTACCGAGTTTTTCATTTTCATGGACTCCAATCCTGCCAGTTGCTGAGCATTTCCGTCAGGTGCTGGCTGACTAATATCTTCTAATTTTAGCATTGAGAATACCTTGTGAGAGAGGTCAACTAAAGGTGGGTGGTCATTTAGTGACAGTGGTCTGGCATAAGCGACTTCTCAAGGGAATTCTAAAAATCAGTTGCTTAAACAAGATCTTCTAATACTGGGAGAGCAGAGTGGTGCTCAGTATATCTGGAAAATTTGAAGTGCTCTCCCCCCAAAAAAAGTCTAATAAGGGTGTTTTCATTGTAGGGTTGGCCTTTAATAGTTGCAGATCACTTCCCCTGCTGAGCTGGCTGATGCATTGTGGGACAGAACCAGGGTTCTACCCACTCCCTGACCAGCCTGTCCATAGCAGGAGAATAGTGGCTCCACAGAGCCTGCCCTTTCCCTGTCCCCAGAGCGGCAATATGGGGGAGGCTGAATACAACCCCCTCCCAGACAAACACAGTCACATCACACATTTCCCCCTTCATACTCTCTTTTGAGGAGCAATGAGGTTATTCAACTCCATATGTACTATTTGTGTGATACCAAGGCACCAAAGAGAACATACACTCTCTCCTGCCCCCACAACCCCCCCCCCAAATATCTCATAGGATATGCTAGACTTCTTGCTACTCTATAATATTATTTATTGTTCATCTTCTGACTGGTCATAATGCCATCCAGATTTCATTACCTGCCACCCTAAGAGTATTCATTGTTCTTGTTACTAAGTGGTTGTGCCCTCAGTCCCTTACAATTCATATTTATTGGAAGGAACTGTATTGTCTCCTATCCAGTGTTGCTTCACCCTGTCAGAAAGCTAACTTCTTTTCCTTTTATGTTTATATATCTCTTCAGTTCTCTCTTGCCAGGAGAGCATTAATTCGATCATAACCATGTGCTGAATATTTGTCACCACCACACAATCTGTTTTCAGAACAGAGCTGGCTACTTCTGCTGGGGAGCAGGGAAGGGAAGCAGAAGCCAGTTCTTCCAATGTATTTATTTTTCTGATTTGCCACTGTGCTGAGAATTCTCCATGCTGGCTTCTTTCTTCACTATTTTATCACCCTCTGCGGTGAATCTTATCCAGTCCCAGCCTATGTCAATCAGCGTTCCCAATTCTCCTTCACTTGCATCTTTCCTTACCTTCAACTTTTCTTTGCTTTCTGCACCTTGTTGTGTGTCTCTAGTGACAATGCTCCTGAGTTCGTGCCATACTATACCCTGTCAAAACTATTCTGAAATTTGCTGTTGGATTTCTCTTCTGTATGCAAAAACTGGAGTAGGCATCTTTTTCCTCATCTGGCTTCCCATGTATTTTGATGGAAAATTATGTAGACAGGGTAATTTTTAAGTTGGTCCTACTTAGCTATTGTGGGCATGCGACCATGCATATTTCTTATGATTATATTTTCTTGTTGTTTTTTCAGTAGAACTGTAATTGTTTTAATGCTTGCATATAAATTTCTCTGATTGCAAATACAGTGCCTAGAGCCATATCTTGTGAAATGGAGCTCGCCCACAGGGCCTGATGGATTAGACCCACGGAGAATAAGATATGCCACTCTTAATAGTAATGAATGTTTGGAGGTCCTGGTAACTGACCTACAACTGCTTTTTAAAACTGTAGAGTCAATTTCCTCTGTGTTCTGTTGATTTTCAACCAAAATTACACGTGAGCTCTGTGATTAAACCAATTTCCTTTTGGCTCCTGACCAAGTCATCTTGTCAGACTTTGCTTCTACAGTAAGCAACACTGGAAAGACAAGGAGGTATGCTAATTCCACCTTTGCTTTCAGATACCTTATTAAAAGGGACTTAAACAAAAAGTTCCCCCCTCCCTTTCATTAAAGTAGTATTCCTCAATACGTGCTTTGCATTTCTTAAACATTGCTTTCCTAATTTCCCATCCTCCATATATATTTTTTCCTCTCTTGGCATTATCCTTTTGTTTTTCAGTTCTGTAGATACTGTTCATTGATATTCAGAAGGTCATGGTTCAGTGATCTTAGTGTCAGTGAAACAAGGTGGTTTGTCCTTTTAAAGGCTCAGGAGCCTGGGGCCAGCCAGCCCTGTTCTGAATCAGAGATCCTATAAAACCAAGTGTTTGGGCCTGATAGAGAGGCTTATTAGACTATTAGGGAAAGGGTCAGATGATTCCTATCAAGGATGAAAGAACTCAGCTGAGGGAGGGGAACCACAGGAAGCGGGCTTGCTCCTGTGGCAGGCTCTGAGCAGGGCGACTCCCAATCAGATGGCCTATAAGAGAGCTAGGGAATAGCCTTTTGGGAACATAATGCGTAAAGTTAAGCACTAGTCTTTGCAAGACTAGTGTCTAAGTGCCTGATTCCTTGCATCATTGAAGTTAACAGGAGTTGCACAGTTAACTTGAATGGGAGGTGGATTGGGGCCTAGAATAACTGGGAATAGAAAAGAGAGGATGTAATGGGAAGCTCAGATGAAGAAATAACTTGGCGTTTGGTCCAATTCATGTGGGTATGATGGAAGAAGTGTCATTAGCTTGGACTTGACTGGAGGGATGGGGGTGATTTGTAGTGTGATCAGAAGCCTATCTAAGTCAATGGAAAGATTCCAATGGACTTAAATCAACATTTGATCAGGTCCTTGCTGGGCTGAAATGGGGAGACCATACTTTGTACAGGGGGCGTCATGGAGAAGGGTGTGTGAGAAGCAAAGGAATAAAACATTAATAGTAGTAGGACACTGTATCATGTCATATCACGCATTCATCCACTGAGTGGACGTGAATACTCTGCCTTTCATTATTCCAAAATCTATAGCATAATGAAACCTTATTCCTTTATTTAGTAATTTCAGCCACTTTCTTCTTCCCCCACCTAAGTGAGACTTTGAACTGATGCACCTCTTTTTAAAGGTACTTCGATCCAGCTTTCATACTGACAAGAAACAGTCTATGCTTAAGACTGGGCCTTTGATGCTGACACGAAAGAATCCTTTTCCTCTGTAAAATTACAGTTCATGTTGTGTTACACATATAAATATTCCAGCGCTGTTCACAGATTGAAATGGCCTAACCTCTATATCAGGAAAAATGAGTTTCAATGTCATTTTAGTTTTTGAAGTAATGTTCCTGCCTCATGTTTTTTAAAGTAAACATGATCTTTAAGTACAATATTTAGGTTCAGATCCTGCACACTCTTCTGAGTAGATGTTCCCTGTGTGGAGCTCACTTGTCATCAGTGGGGCTCGGTATAGGCCTGAAGGTCTACTTGTTTGGAGAAATTTTCAGGTCTGGGGCCTCAGTGCAGTCCTCTGAATACATAAGACTCTGAGAAAAATCAATGGAACAACTCACAAGGTAAAATACTACTTGGTGAGTAAAAGGGGTCCAGAATTGGGGCCCTTAATGTCTAAATCTCAAACTAAAAAAGTTCTGTAGTTTGATCATTCCCACTTTCAGTGATGTGGTTATGAGCACTGTCCTTGAAGGCAGACTGCAAACAAGCTGATTGCTTTTCAAATTGAATGCCTCACCTGCTGTTTGTAAACGTGTTCTCCTCTCATTTATCCTGTTACCGAACAAACAGACATTGATTTCTTTCACATTCATTTTTAAAGCAGCAACATCCAACATACATTGGTTACAAATGCAGAGCCTGCCTGGTTAGTAAAGTATCTATCTGAAACTCACTTGGAACATAAGAATCTGTAGCCAGCCTTTGTTATATTTATTGATTCTGGTAATGAGCAAAATGAACCTGGTTGAAGAGAATGCACAGGTGTGACTGTGTGGAAAACCTGGTATTTGAACATTACTAATGACCTACATTTGTGGTATGTCTACACTAGTGACTGTACATGTGTGTGTATAATATATATACACTGTATATGCGTGGTTGCGCATAATCCCCTATTGTCCACATCCAAAACCCAGAAGCATGTGTGTGTAAAGTTGAGTAGAGGGCAAATAAACTAGCATACCTGAAAATACACCTGGGTAAATACACACCTCATCTGTGGCAGAGCCCTATACCCATGCCAGTTTGCAGTCTGGATGGGGGTAAATGGCATGTACCAGGTTCAAGTTCCAATAGTCCTGCACCCCCATTCCCTCAATGCACTGAACCCTTTTCTTCCTGACCCTTAACCAATCTATAAAGGTCCCTGTCCCCCTGTTTTCATTGGTAGTACCAAGCTGCACTGACAACATCAGAACAGCCTTCTACTGCATTCTTTACAGATCAATATAGGTGAAAATGAATCCAGCTCCAAGAGTAGCTGCTTGGCTCACCAGCCACAACTGGTTGCTAATCAATGTGTGGTCAGAATACACCTTTGTCCTCGACTTCTCCCAGAGTGGCAGGAACATACACTTGTACTGGGAAATTTAATGGACACTGGAGCAGGCAGGCATTGAGTGGACTCCAGCCCAGTACCAAGAATGAATCAAGCACTTAAGGCTCCTGCACAGGAATACCAAAGACTTGAACGGTCACTCCGGGAGGGCTTGTCATACATGCTTCATCTATGAGGAGCTTGACCGGGTGCTGTCAAGGGCTCCCAGTACAGAGCCTGAAGTGGCTCCCGATTCCTTCCTCAACTCCGCTGGCTTCATTGTCCTGGAGGAGAATGAATGATTCAATAATAAGTTGGCTCAGTGGATTTGTCAAGTGCAAGGTTATGCATATTCATCTCTATTTTTCAATCGCCTTGTTTTGTTTGCAATCTATGATTCTCACAGTGTCTCTTAGAGATACCTTGGGCAGATTCTCCTTTGCATTCTGGCCCCTTTGCCCTGCCCTGGAATATTCATATTACAGTAGCACCTAGACGCCCCAGGCAATATTAAGACTCCACTGTGCTAGCTCTTGTACAAACACATAATAAAAGGCAGTTCCTTCACCAAAGAGCTTACAGTATAAACAGACAAGACAGAAAAAGGGTGGGAGAAAGAGCTGAAACCTGCCAGCAGATGATTGGGAACCAAAGAAAAAAGAGACTAGGTCTGGGATTTTCAAAGAAGGCTTAGCTTTCTTTCAGCAACCTTAACAATCCCACGGACTTGCCCAAGATCACAGAGTCTGTTGCTCAGCCACGAATCAAACCTCAGTATCCTGAGTTCCAGACCGGTGCCTTAACCTTCCTTACTCCACCAAAGCTATTTATAAATGACAGCTTCTATTCCAGTGTTAGAAGGTCTTGATTTTAGACTAAGTCTGAAGAGTCAGGTTCCAAGTTGGCTTTTCTTCATAAGAATATTTATTTGCATATATGTTTTTGGAGCAGAGTAACCGCCCAGATGTGCCTAAAGAGATCCTTATGTTAGCTTCATTTCACATCTTCAAGAATAAAGACTATTACAGCATTTTCAATTACTTGCTTTAGGCCATAAGCCAAATCCATTTCTTCACAATAGAGCTACTGAGTGCAGCTGATGAAATAATGTATAATGAAGACTTATAGAGTTACAAGCAGTTTTACTAAAGAGAATATACAATAGCTGTGTGTAATTTTATTAAAAGATGACTCATAAGCTCCCTCAGACAAATAACACATCAGAACGTGGTGATTAATCAATTGCATTTCAGAGTCAATGTCATATGCTTATGGGGCCAAATGATTCCTTGGCATAAATGTGTGAAACTGCCATTGATGTCAATGGAGCTGAGACCATTTACACCAACAGAGAATTTGACCCACTGTTTTTCCCTGCATCTGCACTGTGTTGCACACTGTGGGTTTATATAAATCAATGGGTGCGGAGGGTTGGACCAGCTATGCTGCAGCCCAGGCACTGAAAAGACAATATAGCCTTTTTAAATGGTTCCTGTGGCATCATTTCCCCCTCCTATTAGAACACTCCTAATAGAATATATATGACTGACACCAAGGTATAGACAATGTAAACTACTCTGAAGATATTATTATTTTTATATATAGCTGTGATGGGACAGTGAGGCCCCATACCAGCAGAGAAGGGATTAAAGAGAGCCTATGGACCCAGTTAGCCCCACCTCACTGTACCTCCAGACAGTGCTAAGCCTGGAACGGGAGATAAAAGGAGAGAGACTGGCCCAGTTGAAGGCTGGCTGGCCGGCCAGGAATGAGGATGGAGCTCTGCAAAGGGAGCTTTGTCTGCAGAGTTGTGGAGGGATGAGCTGGCTAGCTGGAGCAGCCACTGGGGAGGAGCAGTTAGACCTCAGGAGTGAGGACACCAGAGTAAGAAACTGTTTGGGAGATAAGCATGAAGGGAAGGATGGGGAGTGCTCCATTGGAAGACTGGGGGATGGGCCAATATTGAGTTGGATCTGCTTTTTTCTGCTTTTGAACTTTTTGGGGGTGAGCCTCTCCAAACCAATTCCCCCCCCCCCACCACCACCATCGGGATAAAACTGAAGGGTCAATTAGCTGGTGGGCTAGAGCCTGCTACAGTGGGAACTGGAAGTGGAGATTCTTTTTCCCTTGGAGAGACCCGTGGCTGCATCGGGATGCCTGGAGGGGGCCACAGGGGAGTGCTGCTCCTGCTACAGATACTAGACTAGCACAGATGTCATGATGTTTTTCAAGCCAGCAACCCTTACACGGATAAACAAGACTTGTCAGACTTCATACTTATGCCTTTCTTAGCCATGTCACATAGGGGACTAGTTGTCTTGAATTGGAGAGTTGTTTGTGAAAGCTGTGCTGTGGAAAATTCTTATTTGCACTGTTACTGAACTAAAATGTATTTAACTACCATCCCTGAATATTAAGGCAGTAGGTTCAACATCTGAACATTAGCTATTGGACAGTATGTGAAGGCTTTGTGCCCCAGAATACCAATTATATCAGGATCTCCCCACTACCTCTTTACACCTTTGCAACCATATTAATTGTGAAATGAATCTGGTTAGGGACAGATTATAATTTGGCCCATTGTGGAATGGGCCCATCATCTGTATAGGTTCACATATGACATCCACACTGTAATCTATCTAGCCAGCTTTTCACAGTAGGGCATCTATGTATAGCATTATAGCATGAAAAATAGAGCAGGTTGGAATTTTTTTTCTGTATCATTTTTTTTCAGAAATGAAAAACTTCACATTTTTGGCAAAAAATCAAAAACTGATAACTTTTGGCCCATTTATGGGCTGGAGTCCTGCCTGGACTACATCTCCCATGATGCACTGCAGTCTCTCCTCTTGCTGAGCTGCCATGGTGCATCATGGAAGATGTAGTCTGGCTATAAATTTCATACATAAAGATTAAGGACACCCAAATAGAAATATGAATTAAACTTTTACTCCCCTCCATAAACACTTCTACAGAAAGGAGTGCTTAGCTGTCTGGTGCTATATCATTTGCAGTAACTACTGGCTACATTTAAGTTGACAAGTCCTGGCTATCCATGTAACTCCAGAGGAAGTCAATCGGACCTATAAGAGCTCAGCATCTCTGAAAATCATGCCTTGCAGTAATTGCTTATTGCACAGTTTTCCTTTTGAAGGGGTTATTGTAACAGGACAGGTGAGAACGATGATCAACATTTGAAAAGATTAACTTTGCTTCCTGGAATAATAATAGTGTTCCTTCTTTCAGCCTCTGAAGCTGTGTCTACACTACAGCATTTACAGTGGCACAGTTGCCCTGATGCAGCTGCACTGCTGTAGCGCTTCTGATGAAGACGCTCTAAGCCGATGGGAGAGAGCTCTCCCGTCAGGTTAATAACTCCTACTTCTGCGCGAGGAGGTAGCTACGTTGGTGGGAGAAGCACGCCGCCAAAGTGCTGTCTACAACAACGCTTAGGTTGGTATAATTTACACCACTTAGGGCTGGGATTATTCACTGAGCGATGTAAATTATACTGAAGTGATGTGTAGTGTAGACATAACCTGAGTCTACAGCCCAGCAATAGCTTTTGGGTCTAGTCTTCAAACCATGGTTGAGAAAGTGCTTCTGACTATCATAGATCTTTACTGTCACAACAGAAATGCCGTGACATGTAAGATCATGTGACCATACCTTTTTGTTCTTGAGAAATTTAATGCTACAGCTTTAGTTACGTATATTCTTTAGGCATTAGGTATTACTGCTAATGCTGATGTTAGAGGCACTGATCATGTCAGTTAAATTCAGGACCAATGCTCACAAGGGAGCCAGCTGATGAGACTTCTGCATATACTCTGGCTTCCTGTGCCAACCATTTAACTGAATATAAAATCAATTTTCATTTAGTGGCAGTTTGGCACCTCGTATTGGCTGTTAAAATTGTGACTAAAAGTAAAGACAGAGGCATGCAAATTTATAATTACTTTTACTTAAATCAAATGAACAATAACAATTTACCATTAGAGAGAGAGATGTGCTAAGCTACCTAAAAGAGTTCAAATGGGTAGTTAACACCGACACGTCCATGGAATTAACCTTCACCACACTGTTAATATTCTGTACATCTCTGCATTCATTAAATCAATGACTTAGTCAAATGTATTGAAATGTTTTAAGAAAGCAATGGTTTTGGTTGCGATTTCGCAAATGTAAGCTTTAACTCTTCCCTGGATAGTCAAATGTCCTTGTGTTTAGGGTAGTTTTTTTCTGAAGGCATGTACTAGCCAACAAAATGTGATCGATCAATAGTTAAAGTAGACTGAAACTAGAACAGGAGTGCTCGCAGCAAAAAGCTAAGGAAGAACTGAAGCTCAAAGGGATATATTGCCATACTGTTGTTTCTTAGGGATTTGAATCTTCATATTGCAGGGGAACAAAAGAGACAAAGGATTGTGGGAGAAGGAAAGAATGCCATTAAAAAAAGCTCCTCTATTTCTTTCCCAGAGAGAGTGATGATGTTCTCCTGGGGAATTTGAAAATGTACCATCAGCAATACATAGTACAAATGTAAACTCAGCTCCCAGTGGCCTAATGGGTAAGGCACTGGCCTCCTAAAATAGGGATTATAAATTCAAATCCCATCTGGCCCAGTAAGGGTGTATTTGTAACAATAAGTTATTGGGCTCATTGAGGGAAAGACGGGATGGAATTCTATGGCCTTTGTTATGCAGGAGGTCAGATTAGAGCATAATATCGTCCCATTTCACCTTAAAATGCACAAATCTATGTAGTTGCATTAGCTTTACCTTGCAGCTACATCAGTATTCTCTCTGGCAGCATAGCAAGCCACTGAGCCCACCGTCAACAAATAGTCTGCACAGGCATTGCAAATGAATTGATTTTTTGCATAGGATTTTAGCTGTTAGTGTTTGCAATTGAAAAGTCAGTGGGACCATCTGCCAGGAGAGAGCTGTATTGTGTTTTTAAATCTGTGGGAGCCGGTAAGATGCTCCAGAAATTGTTGTATAAATTTTGGTTTGCTGGCAGCAGCAACAACAGATTTCACACTTGCTTGAAAGAGATGTATAATGCTTCCTACATGACTAAGCTGGCTTAACTGCATTTTCTCCATCAGCTGAATGCCTCATGAAAGCATGCCCCTCTGAGACAAGTCAGCCTCAAACAGCTTCCTGGCCTTTACCACTTTCTTAAACTGCGTTGTTTCCTGGTATATTCATCACTAGGACAGTCACAATAATGTTAACATAAACACAATCAGCTCATTTTAAAGACCCAAGGGAGGTACACTTTGTGACACTGGAGAGAGATCTGGAGAACTGAAAAGAAGGACCCAGTGTACATGGAAGGCAGCAAAAAAAGTGGATGGTGTCCCGTGGGATCAGCAGTTAAGTAACCTACTGAAAGGAAAGGTATATGCTACATGTGTTGGCCCTGCCCACTCTCAAAGCTATAATCTCTGTTAAAAGGTCTCCACAGAGAGAGATACAGAAATAACCAGTTTATCAATTGTGTTCTATCATTTGTAGTGATTTGCTTAATGTTCTCTTTCCCTTTCTTTAATAATAAAATAACCAGGGTGAATAACTGTGATTATTTTAATTGTGTTGTCCCCCAAGGTATATAGAATAACCTCTTTTCCTAAAATAGTGAGAGTCATGTGATTTGGCAGCATGAGAAACAATTAGCAAGAGTTGGCTGACCATTTCTTGTTTCTCTCAACTAAATATTACGTGGGGTCCAACAATTTAAAATGACTCCTTTCTGCCCCACACCAGCTCTCAGCTTAAGTTACCACAGCCCAGAGTTGTTCTAACATTCACCCAACTATATATGGCCCCAAAGGACTATTCCAGCAGCTCAGAGTAGCCAAAATATAGAGACACTCTGACCTTGCTCCTTAGTCCATGGAAAGCAAGGAAAACTGGCCTAAGCTTTTAGGTTTTCCCTACACACGTGGGAATACCTCCTTTGCCAGAAGAATTCTCCGATGGTCCAATCTACCTGTTTTATAGCTCCTTTGCACCTCTGGGCTGGCAGAAAGGGATTGTAGTGCAACCAACAATCATGCCCCATGTCTTTACTTGATTTTACTAAGTAACATATTTATATAGTTACTTTAAGGAGCACCAGCCAAAATTATACATTGTTATTAATGACCAGATGGTTTCACCGAGTTTTACATTTAGATCTATTTATATATTTTTGTCTTTTATCTTACACAGCACATATGCCTTGTTGCCTCAGATAATACAAATATGACAAAGAAGTCTGAATGCTTTCCACTTATGTCTGCCGACACAGTACTGATGAAACATTCCTTTTGGTTTTCCAACAGCTGCACGTCCAGATCCTTAGCTGGTTTGAATTGGCCTAGCTCTCTTGAAGGCAATGGAGCTATCCCAATTTACACCAGCTGGGATCTGGCCGATAATTTTTCATTTGTATCCATTCGGCTAGTCTGTCCCAGACTGACCATTATTTTGCAACCATTACCTTTTAGGCTATTTGTTTTAAATTGGTCCAGCATAAAATCAATACAGCTGAGCAGGGCTTGAATGCAAACATAGGGGAAAAAAGGAACACCACATTTCTCCTGATATCCCCGCCACATGTATTTACTTTCTTTATTTTAGCACAAGGAATAGTAGTCTTCTCTTCTCCCAGTTCTCCCTCTGCCTGGCAGCCAGAATGATTTTCTTTTACATGTTCCAGTGGAAAGTCCTGCTCAGACTTCACATTTGCTTCCTGGAAAAGGATAATACCAAGCAGAGATGAAGTAGTTATAGGAAGAGTCCTGTTAACCTTAGTGGTTTCATTGCTCAAGGGCACATGCCAACATTTTTCTTTTGGTCTTGATCTGTGGGAATATGCAAGCCCAAAGTATAAGCTTTGAATGAACTCGGAGGTCATTACATTGCAACTTGTGCAGTCATTCACACCGATGCGAACTGGGTGTGAAACGCTGCAATAAGAAGCGTAGCACCCACTTTCCAGGGGTATAAATGAGCACATGAGGTGGAGGGCTATGGGTGAACTGTGTCCACAACCTCCAAAAGTTGAAATCATTGAGTTTTACTTGGTTTCACAGACAAAGCTGCAGAGTTATACATGTCATATAACGTACAAGAACCTTTGCATAAACAGGATGCTGTTTCTCTTGGGAGACTGTCCATGCTGACCCATTGTTTGAAACTGAAAACAGGATTGCTTAGGGCATGAAACCCAGAGATTCTCTCCCCTGTCCCTGCACTCAAGAGTCAGGACCAGAAGATTGTGCCTGCCCGAAGCATAGGTGCGGAATGGGAAGTGTGGGAGAAAGCAGGGAGCCTTCCTCCCCTTTGTGCCCTTGAAAAGCACGAGACCCAATAGCAGTCCCTGAGCTGGTGAAAAATGCAGGAGCTTCTCCCGCCTTGCACTGTAGCGTAAAGAGTACACCAGCTGGTTCACTTCCCCAGATTTGCAGGTTTGCAGTATGGTTTGAGGATGAGGATCCTAGGGAGGGAGGTGCCTAATTCAGACCCATCTCCCCTGAGTTTGACCCATTTAGTCTGAACTTTATATTCTCTTTGCCACAGCCCAGAATGGATGATATCATTAGGGAGCCCTGCACTACACATTTAATGTTGAGTTCATTTCATTTTAGCCAGCACCAAAGCCAGCCAGCTCTGGGGCAGAATACATCAGTCATAATATCAGAGCCAACAGTAGTTTTAGAAAAGGAAAATCTTAGCGCTTCTCTCCTGTAAAGCCTGCTGGCTATAATACCATTGTTCTGAAAGAAAACTTGTATCCTTGCTATTGCTTTTAACTTAGAGCACATCCAATACCTCAGAAAGATCTCCAGGTCAGGGTCTTGGCTTTCTTAACACAGTACTGGTTCTCTGATTCCCTATTCTGCTGGACTCCCTCTTGTTACAATAGAGAGCCTGGAGCATTTTATATATATATATATATATATATATATATATATATATATAATGCTGATGGTGCTCTACTGCTTCTTTGTGAGAGAGCAGATCTGTTTTAAAATTTAAATTCTTACACACAAGTTCTGCATGGTGCTACTCTTTGGAGCGTCTTTCTCCCTTCATGCCCTGGGCAAGCGATGTCCCTCAGCTCTTAAGAATTTGTTGAGCATCACATATTAGGATGGTAATGTGTTAAGGGAAAAGTATTTGGTGTATTCTGCTCATTGTTCTGGGAGTTTTGCACCTCTGCAGATTAGACTCTCTGAGACTTAGGCAGCATTTAAATATAATGAAAGAGTTGGCTGATTTGTGTCTTGCTCTGGAGTCCTTTGAGAGGAGCATCATGAAAATGCATGTGATTATTTGACTGATCTTCTTAAAACCCTTGTTCTTCTGGATCTGGGAGGTATTAAAAGTTTAGGATGAAGATTTTTTTTCATAAGAAAAGATTTTTAAGTTAAGACCAGTATGACTGTGGTTATATTTAAAGATAGAATAAAATAGAATTTCCACTATTTAGATTCTTATATCGTTCTCATCACTAAAGTATCTGCCTAACAGAAGAGCATTAAGCAACAGGACTAACATCTGTAATGTGTGGTTTGTTCAGTCTTTCATCTTCTCCCCGGGGGAGAATTTTGGGTGCAGTGTGGTGTTTTGTTGACATAGGGTTCTGAGTTCGGTTTGGACTTCAGTTGAATGCCTCCCTCAATTTTAAAATAATGTATTTTCAGAACTTCACCTTCAAACTGTGTGTCGCTTTTTGATACACACCACATTTCATTGTGCTTTAAGCACAAGAATAAAAAATAGCTCAATTTATCAGATTAATAATAAATAATAATACCTAGCTGTTCTAGTGCTTTTCATCTGTCGGACATGAAGTGCTTTACAAAGGACATAGTATCATTAGAGGTGTGCAGAAAAAGGAATTTCATTTTGCAAAGGATTTTGAGATTTTGAAATTTGGCTTTGTTCCAAATGGAAGCAAAGACTGAAATATTCAGAATTCTCTTTGAAGGAAAATTCTGGCGGGGGGGAAATGCTTTTTTTGGTCAATTGAAACATTTCATTTTGACAAAATCCTTTTTTTTTTTCAAAATTTGTCACAGTATGTAATATTTACTATAAGGAAAATAAAAAGGAAAAGTTGTGTAAAAATGAGAAAAATCTAGATGTTTCATTCTGATAATATCAAAATGTCAGAACTCTTTTCTCATTTTTCCCCCCCAAAACAATATTCAGGTGAAATAAACCCAATTTTATCAAGTGTTTAGATTTCAAAGTAATAACATGTACCTATGGAATATGGTTCCATCAAAGTTTCTCCAACCAGCTCTAAATATCATCCCCATTTTACAGACGACAAAACTGAGGTACAGAGAGGGGGAAGTGACTTACTCCAAGTCTCTAGTAGAGCGTGGAATAGAGTCCAGGTTTCTAAAGTCCCAGTCTAACATTCTATCTACTAGGCCACACTGCTCTGAAGAGAAACCAGTGTATATATGTTGAAAATTCATTTGTTGCAGAAGTGAGCTAACTTGTGTTTTGCAGACATGGCAGAAAGTTTTAGAGACTGCAGTAGAGCTACAATAAAAAGGAGGAATGCTGATACTGTGCTGGCAAATGCATACATAAGAGTATGATAGAAAATAAGTGAACTAACATATATACGATTAATATTATACCAGCAGTGTTATTCTGAAATGGAAACATGTACCTGAGGAGAAACTCACTCAGTACATTCACAATGTCTGCATCCACTGTGATGTATCTACCTATATAAATGCTATACCCTGGGCTATGTCTATACTATGAGCTAGGGGTGTGATTTCCAGCTTGCATAGACATACTTGTGCTAGCTTATTTGAGCTAGCATGCTAAAAATAGTAATGCAACTATGGTAGCATGGGTAGTGGCAGCCTGGGCGGCATGGGCTAGCCACCCAGAATACAAACCCACTTGAACCCTGTGGGTATGTACTTGGGTCTGCTAATATGTGCTGCTGCTGCCCGTGTCACACCTGTAGCTCATAGTGTAGATGCAGTCTTGGTTACTGTGTATTGCAACATAAGGGCCACATCATTGAATAGCTTCTGACCATTTTGCTGCCACACCACTGGCATAATCTTTACCTCAAGCTAGTTTAATCATCCGAGGGAGATTCACCCCAGTGTAAGAGTGGTCTCTAATGGCAGAGAACTGAAGTGTAGTGGCTCTTGTGTTGCTCTCCAGACCTTTTACCAGTGTAGCTGGGGAAAAAATGAACTTGGCCAGAGTGCCTTTTTGGTATGCTGTTCCTTGGTTGTGGTTTTGGATCCCAATATAAGCTAGAGCTTATTAGAGACCTCAGGCTGCTCCACCATAGTAAGGAACCAGCCAGAGCAGAGCTGCATTAGAATCAGAGCAGTGCCAAAAAGAGATTTAAACAACAATTGCACACATCCTGTCTGGCCTCTGCACTATGTAGTTTAGTAGCACACCACAATCTGGCACTAAATTTTTAAAGACTTCGCTGGCTACTGAGACAAGCAGCCATTTTGTGTTCAGCTCAGTGCAGACTGTTACAGAGAGGACATACCCTGAATGCTCTCATTGTTGGGTAAAATCTGTTTCTGACCTGTTTTGTGTAATGTCCATCTTGTATTTGTAAAAGGACAGCTAAGCATCCATCTTGGACACCCTTCTCCTCAGATGATTTGGCGCCCTTCCAGCCATTTCCAAGCTAAGGCAGGAAAGGTCAGGGCAGTTAGAGTCATGTAACAGCCGTAGTCTACCTAGTAACCGCATGTTATTTAAAAGTGGTGCACCTGTCACTCAAGGCTGTCCATCTGAATGGCAGCAAGTGTCCCACATGGTTCAGCTATCTGCAAAGAGCCCCAGAGGGACCAGGACTCATAGGACTTTGGATTCTCGGTCTCTATTAACACACTTGCACTCAACTGTTACACCCCATTACTGAGCGCACACACACATTGGACTGCGAGGTCAAGCAGAGACTGTGAGGGCAAGCACAGAAGACCTATCTGAGAGGAGAAGACCTGCCTAAAGGACCTATCCAGAGGGAGAAGACTACCGAATTCCTGTTTGATGTCCAGCGCCCCTGATTATCACCATTGTCTCTGTCGGTATTCTGAGTCTTTGTCATTGTGTCTCTGTCGCTGGATATGGTATTGTAATATCCACTGTGGTTTTCCTCTGTTTTACACCCATAGCTTAAGGGGTCTAAGGGCTCTGAGCTTCACGATCTGGTACCTGTTAACAATCATGTGTGTTTTGCTTACCTTTTGTTATTGCCTGAAGGGGGCCTTGCCTAGTTGTTTACTAGTTGTTTAATAAATGTTTTGCGCATTACACCTTATTCTGCCTCTGTCTTAATACCTTTCTCGATGATTGATGTGGGAGTGGGTAGGATCTGCAGACAGCCCATCTTCTGATCTGTGTGGGCCACAGTTATATCTGTTTCAGGCTATAAATTTGTTAGTCTCTAAGGTGCCACAAGTACTCCTGTTCTTTTTGCGGATACAGACTAACACGGCTGCTACTCTGAAACCTATCATGAAGACTGGTTTTATTCAAGCTTGTTTTTTTTTTTTTTTACTTAATCTAAAATGAAGGTAATTCAGGCTGATAGTATATGGTCTCCTTTGTGTCTGGGGAAAAAAACGCATAGCATTCACCAGCAGCATAACCGAACCCAAGGACTTCACAGCACTCAAAAATTATATCAAAACCTTGGAGGGACTTTGCTATGGAAAGTCAGTTTAGTGGGTCCAGGTTACTCTTGTGTATGTTTAACATACAAATGGGGAGTGTTTAAAAAACATGCAATTCACGTGTGTAAATTACAAGGGATGAGTGCGACCTATGTGATGCACCAGTGTGAAGTCTCAGCTATGAATTAGTCAAAACCTCTCACTTTAAAAAGACCTGCCAGCCCGCTGTGGATTGCCACATGCTTGCCTTGGATACTTTGACGTCACAGTAACAGAAACAAACAAACCAAACAAAAAAACACACCAACAAACAACACCCACCCACCACCACCAAATATAAAAAGCTTGCTATGGAACAATCTCCCCTCTCCAATAATGTTACTGTAAGGAATGAGAAGTGGCTTTTGGGGGAGGGAGTGAACAAGTACCCTGGAGGATGCCCAGATCTTGCACAGCACCTAGTTGTGATCACTACAGATCAGGATGTTTGTAGACAATTGACTTGAGGCTACCTTTGCATCCCCCACCAATCCTAGGGACATCTGGCAGCAGGGCTAGTCCCAGGTGTAAATTAGAAAAGCCCCAGAGCTGCTCTAATTTAATCTAGCTGCCTGTCACTCCAAGGGGGTGTTCTTGTTCGCCAGGGCACTGGGGATTCCCCCTTTTCTCCAGTCATTCTTCCTGTGCTAGTACATGGAGGGGGATGTACAAGCCACTACAGGAATGATCTTTGATACCTGGAGCAACCCCATAGTGATTACTCCTGGGGCAATGGGCAATAAACACAATGATGTCTGAGTGTCTCTTGCCATTTCTTCCCCTCTGCTATAAATACAGATTATTGTGGGAAAGTTGCGAGAAAGGCAAATTTCAGAATTGTGCTTTTCTATGTAATACTAGAGTGTTGCTCCTGGACATCCGTTGGCTAATACTAAAGCCTTTCTTCAGCCAGTATCATGGATAACAAGTATCTTATAACTAGAGATGGTCCTGACCCAGAATCCCAGACCTGAATGTCCTCAAACTATGGCAAACTTCAGATCCCAATCTAGATCTCTGCTTTACAACTCAATCCCATCTCTGCCTCACTTTGCAACTCAATCCCGTCTCTGCCTCTGGTGGTGGTACAATGCAGTTGGTCATGGCAATAGAACTAGATGTTGTATTGCAGTTTACATTGATTTCCTGCAAGCAACTCAGTGCAGTGTGTGGATTGATTAGTATATTTTTTATCTGAATTGTTTTATAGATTGTGGGTTTTTGCTATTTCCAGAGCATTTTTTTAAAAAATGAGTGACAGTTTTAAGGAACAAATGCCTGTATTTTTTATTATAGTTCCTTTTTTAAGGGGAACAATAGGGCAGTTTTCAGTGAAGAGGTAATTCCTTCTCCGGAAATGTTTTCTCGCTTCTGCATTGCTAACGAAGCTTGGTTGGAGGGCAAGGGAAAAAAATCAGTGTTATTGATCTTTTTTTAGTAGTTAACACTTCCATTTTTTTCTGCCTCTGTGTCCCACCAATCAGTCATCTTTTTTCTTTTTTTTTGCGGCTTTGAATTAGTCATTGTGAAGTAGCCCGATTTGTATGACTTATCAAAACCCTAGCATCAGGAGGAAGTGACTTTTGGGGGGATTAATCCATTGGCTTTGACAAGAGTTGGACCAGATCTTCAGTACCGTGAGGACCGACTGGACTGAATTAAAAAAATGGGAAGAGTGACATGGATGACTTGTATAAAGCATGTGAGAAAATAAATGGGAACATAGATTTAAAGAAATGCAAGAGAAGAGGGGAATAATCTTAAAAATTCAAAAGATGCCATAGGGTGTAGCCTCTTTGTGATACCAAATCTGTGAGCTGAAGTTTATTGGATGATGGTTAATAAACAACACCTCTTGAAAACAGTGATGGTATAGAAGAGCTGTATATTTCCTGAGCATTTTTCCAGTGCATTAACTTTATTCTTTGCTATTGCTCTGAGGATGTTGAACTCTTTTGTGTTGATGATGATATTCTTCATTGGCAGGAAGGAATACCAGTCAATAAATACTTAACAACAGTATAAATTATGTACGATTGAATAAATGAGTGTTACGGGGGAAACACAGAGACTAATGGGTCTGAGTGCAGAATGCCATAAAAACCAAAATACCCTGAATCTTTACAAGTGAAATAGCATTAGCTGTGATACAATGAATGTTTGCAATTGTTCCTACAATTTTCTAGACGTTTGTTGAAATGTTAAATGGTCTTATGTGTGAAAAGCCATTGGCAATTGTAATTAAAATTTCCCTAAACATATATAATTTATGGCACACTTATTCTCTTTAATAAGTAAGAATTTAAAGGCTTAAGAAGCATTAGATGAATTACAGCAGTGTCTTAATGAGCGTCTACGTCTTATTCTGTACTTGAACTATCTTTAATGACTTTTTACTGTTGAGATGTTCTTAAAGTTTATTTACCAGTCACTTTGTTTGGGTTGTTTAGTTTTCTTTTTCCCCAGATCTTTTTTGTTCTGTGTAGTTTAAAAATCAAAGCAATTCACAGTAGATATTTAATGCCATATGGCTTATTCTTAACCTATTTTTTTTAAGTTCCAAATTTTACCAATCATCACAAATATATTTGCATATTGACTGTATGTTTAGATCGAAGCAGAAGTGAGGGAACAGTGCAAAAAAAAAAAAATAGTTCCACGAAGCTGTGTTGGCCTTTCTACATGACCAAATAATATGGTGATGGATGTGGTATAAAAAACCTGAAGAGAATAGAATTTCTAGGGATCTGATCCTTCCCCCATTTACTTCAACTGCCTGCATTATGAAGTGGCTTTGGTCATGTTCATGTCCTTTTGGTGTTCACTTTTTGTGACCTTTTCAGTAATTACTTTTCACTAGCTTGAACGTTTGCTGCAAGTGAATTTTAAAACCCCAGAGATGGGTGAGATTCTGTGCTGCACCTTTAGGAACCTTCTGCCTGTTTCCACAGCAAGCTGCTCTGGCCCTTTTCTCTGGTCTAAAGGTGCCGGAGTGCGGGTGAGAATCTCACCTACTGTATTTTTATGTAAACTGAATTTGCAGCCAGAACTTCATCTGGTGTATACTGGCATAGCTCTATTGCTTATAGTGGAGTGATGCCAGTTTACACCAGCTGAGGAGCTGCCCCTTTGTATTAGCCCATGCAAGTGCTTGTGCATGTGTCCAATCTGGAATCCAAGCAGCGAATGGACCTCTGCCTGCAGCTTCTCTGCTCCCCTGTCTAACCCAGCGTGAGTCAATGAAGTACATGTTTGGTTGCAAGCTTTGGATGAGACAAACTTTCACTAGAAATCCTTCCAATTTATTGTTAACCTAACATCCAC
The DNA here is from genome assembly GCF_013100865.1 of Trachemys scripta elegans. Taxonomy (NCBI): domain Eukaryota; kingdom Metazoa; phylum Chordata; order Testudines; family Emydidae; genus Trachemys; species Trachemys scripta. Next base: position 23,891,289 of record NC_048311.1, read on the forward strand.
TCTGTCCTTTAACAGAAGGAGAAGGTGTCCGTGGTTCTGCGTGCAGCCCCTTTTTGGAGGCTCCACTTTCGCGGAGCTGGGTCTCCTCTATTTAACTCAAATTAGTCCTTAAACTCCAAGGCTTGCAATCTTCCTCTATCACCAGGCCCTTCTACCTCCCAGGCCCTTCTGCCTCTCCTTCTCTCTCTGTTCTCCTTCCTTTATAAGTGGGCTTGTTTTCCTTATAGGTCACAGCTGTGGGTGCAAGTCTCCATGATTGGCAGTTCTGGCAGCTATACTGGGGTTTCATCGACTTGGTTGCCTGTGAGCAGGAAAAGATCTCCTCTCTTTTTTGCCTCTTCTGGACGAGGTTTGCAAACCCCATTCCAGAGGGAAAAATCTACTAGCAGGAAAAAAATACAGCAAAGCCTCTTCTCCCTTCTTCCCCCAATGCCTAGTATGCTGCTAAGAGGAGATTAGTAAGGCATAAAGTCTAATAATGAAAGAGACTGAGAATAAAAGGCATCAGACTGGAACTCTGTATATTGGGAAAATCTGGGATTCAAAAGAAATCTGTCTTCATTGCAAAAGAAGTTGTGTTTTTACACTGAGAGAGTTAACTTGAGATAGCTAACTCAGTGTACAGTCCTAGTGGAGGTAAGGCACAGGTACTTCTTACCTTGATATAGACCATCAAGGTCAACACTATACAACCCACCTAGGATTTATCTCAACTAGCTACATCAGGGTAAAAACTATGGTGTCCTGTTTCCACTAGAATTTAGCATTGAAACAACTAACTTGAGTTCTACCTTGTCTTTGCAGCGAAGACAAAGCCTAAAAGGAGACTGACAGTTCACTGTGCTGGAACTTGTGTTTTTATTTACACACTCACAAAGTGAGTGCAGAGTGTCCTGCCAGAGCAGAGAAAAGGGGCCTTAAGGTATATCTCCACCAGGTGAGACTGCACCACCTGTTGACTTACCTGACCTAGCTGTGATCCAGTTAGATTCGATAACAATAGCAGTGAAGTAGTGGCAGTACAGGATAGCCACTCCAGTGCATACCCAGGGTCCTAAGTAGGTTTGTACAGACTGTGCTGCTGTGGCTTGCAAACTAGCTTGCTTGCGTGTGTTTCCCGGAGCTGCAGTCACACCTCTAATTGCAGTGTAGACATGCCCTCCATGTAACCGTAACTCAGTACCTCACCATGGCATTTAATCTATTTTGCACAATTTTCTTTCTCCAACTACTTCCTTAGCCAGAAACCTATTTGGCTCAGAACCTTCAGCTGCCCACGACAACTCCATTGAAGAAGAATTAGTTTGGGATTTTGTAATGAGACATAATTTGCAACAAATTTTCCAACTCTGGGATTTGTATGGTCTCCTAATTTTTAACAAATTAATGCTGTGACTCACAAAGAATTTAAAAAGTTCATGCATAGCTTCCTTCTCCCTTTTAAGATCAGAGTGGAAAGCCTCTGTATATATCTCCTGCAGTTAGATAACACTGTGAAATATAGATGATAATAGTTTGCAAATACGGCATAGGCATCTTTATTACGCTTCTGGAGATTTCAGTGTTTTAAAATTTATATTCACCAGAGACAGGTTGTCTTGGATCATCTAATTCTACATTTGAACCTGTCACTCCTGTACAAGCAAGGACAGCTTAGTGGTGAATATTAAATTGTAAAAATAAGGAAGAGTTCTTTCAAAGGGCAGAATACATTGATAATGTCATGTGGTATAACCTATAAACTGTACCTGTATAAATACTTGAAAAGCTGTCAGGCCTTTGCAGATAAAATATGTGATGTCTCTAGCCAGTAAGTCTCTTTCTATAAATGTTGACCCTCCATTTTCTCAAGCCACTGCAGATATGGAAGAATTATGATGATCCAGCATGTTCTGTCAAGCTGTTCTTTTCAATCAAAATGGGTGATTGTCAAAGCCCTTTTATAGGCTTCGTCTGTGGGGAGTTGTGTATATATAGAATCCCCCAGAGATTATATATATATATGAAGAGAAAGAGTATTGGCACTTTGAGTGTTAGTCCTCTCTGCAGTCTCCAGATAGTGCTTTAATTTCCTCTGTTTGTGAGAGGCATGTGCTATTTCGGTAGCTTTAATTATCATGATTGGTAAGTAAATGGCTGTAGTTGGGCACAGAAAGCTTTGGTGCATTTTTTAAAAAAAGATGGCTGCCTTTGACTTAGTATCCCTTTAAAACTCATTGTATGCATTTCCAGACTGTTGTCTAAGCGACTCAGCCAGATGAATGCTGCAATTATTGGCAATAGCAACTAGACAACAGTGATGAAAAGACTAAGAGCAATCTTGATAACACTCTAACTTTAGCTAAACACTACTTTAATTGATATTAAACGAAGAGCTTTCTTCTTGCTGGTACACTTCATAGCTAGTGGCTGAAGGCGAGGATCTCTCTTGGCCTGGTGTAGGACTTCTTGATGCAGTAGTAGTTTTAACCTCGTGATGCCCCTCAAGCTGTCCAGGTTTCTTGGGAACTCCTGCTCTTGAACAGCATGATTTGCAGTAGTTCTAAATGGCAGGAACCATACTCACTGGGCTGTGTTTAGGCCACCTGAAATGGAGTGGAGAATAAGAACATTAGCTTCAACCCCCCAAGGTTAGCACTGATATGGAGGGCCATTTTTTTTGGTACATTCCATTCTCTCTCTCTCTCTCTCAGCTGAGCAGTTCAAAGGGAGTGGTATTTGCCCTGAATTGCTTGAACTGTGAAATTCCCAAGATATGCAGAGTCAATGTAGCCAGCTTCTATGACTCCTCACCACATTCCCTGGCATGTCTTTTGCAGGGAGTGTGATATGTTGCAACTCTCCCAAGATGACGGATGGTCCCTCGGGGGCCACTACCAGATGATGCAAGTTAGAGCAGCCTCCAGGTTTCCCTAACTGGGGCCAGGGTTTGGGGAAGAGAATCAGGGAGTTGCAAATGACTTGATGCCTGTAAAAATCTTGACACTAGTTAGGCAGCTGATGTGCTGTGAGACTGCCTATCATTCTGATCAATATTATTTCATTGTTTTGCTTTGCTCCTCTGTCTGTCTTCACCTGTTATCTCTTGTCTTATGCTTAGATTGTAAGATCTTTGGGGCAGGAACTGTCTTTTTGTTCTTAGTTTATAGAGTATCTAGTCCTGGTCCATGACTGGGGCTTCTAGACAATAGAAATAATATATATTAATAGTAACTGTAGTCTGGCCCGATATATGTAAAGATAATATATAATAAACAAGACACACCTAAACACAGCATTCTTCCCCCATACACACTTCATGCATAAAATACACACGATAATATAAGAAGTTTTGGGTGCGACTTCAGAGCCACCAATCCTTGTTTTTCACATTGTATGTCTCCTTTTATTTTTTTGCAACAAATCAGCCAAGTGAACCCTGAAGTACCAGAATAAGCAGCACCAAGCAATGATATGAAAACATGCCTAATGGCAATCCCAGAGTCATAGAATTTAAGGCTGGAAGAGACCACCAGACAACCCGACAACTGAAATTACACCCAAGTATTTCAGCCTTCAAGAGACCAAACTACTATGTGCCTCAGGCAAAGAAGAGGAGGGACCAAGGTGCTCCAAAGCAATGTCAGGAAACTGATCAAGTGAGATATACCCAGATGATACCAGCAATCAACCTGCATCCCAGACTGCAGAGGAAGGTGTAAAAAAACCCAAGGTCACCCAGTAAGGAGGTATTCTGAAATTTTCTTTTAAATATACATCTCTCTCATTGTGGTCAGGAAAAGAACACAAAAGAACCATCACTACATGCTCAGTCCCAAAGTGCCACTGCATGGGCTGCATTGCTTACTGCTCTGCCCTGAACTTTTGATTTGTTCAGTCATTGGCTGGCACAGCATGATGGGTGACCTACAAAAGGTAAGAGGTGAGGGAGTCCCTCTTGAAAGATGAGATAAGTAGTGCCTTTGGGCATATACTGTTAAAGGACAATGCTGCTAGTTCTGGCCCTATTTTCCCATTACAGAGAAAATGTAATATTGGGAGATGTGTTATTTTTAGCGTGGTTTTAGAAGGAGCATTGTCTTTCCCTAAGTACAGGGCCAGGAGCCAAGAACTCTTGAGTTCTGGTCTCATTCTGCCACTGTCTCTGCATGCAGCATTGGGTATGTCACTGCATTCTGTGGTCCAGATTTGCAGACTTTAATTACATGATCACATACTATTTTTTCTACAGGACTCCTATCTCATTCAGTGTACAGGATTGTTGGGTGTGTGTAAATTGGGGAACTGAGTCACAAGTCCAACCAATTTAGGCTTAATCAATGTTTTCCTTTATTTAGACAATTTTAGATAGAATTATTGACACGTATTGTGTCTGAACATAAATTTATGTCAGACAATAATAAAAGACAAGATGGAATAGGTAAATGGGCCAAAGATACCTCACTCTGGGGCACAGGGAAGTTCTTCCACCTTCCATAATGGTCATTGTGTCCTCTGATCGGTTGATCTGGTCCTTCACTCCCATTCCTTCAGTTTCTTGTCTTGGGTTTCTTCAATTTGGGTCTTGTTCACTTGAATCTTTTATACAGTTCCACATTCCATATTACTTGATCTTTCTCAAGTCAGCTTTTAGCACATGACATATTTGTTATTTCTGTAACCCATAGATTACGCATGTGCAAGCTTCAATGTACCCAACTTCTCCATTTTTGCTGTTTATGCAGTTTTTATGTCCTGTTGTTTTGTGTCACCCTGTTCCCGGGTCTTCCCAGAAAAAAAGGCTTCTTGTTACAGGTTTGTATGTTTTTTGTCTTAAAACTTCCAGCCCAACATGTTATCTTTGCACAGTCAGCAATAACATCATTTTAAGCAAATCAGCAATTCTACATAAAAGAACAACTGGCAAAACCACACTAATGCCTGCAAAGCGTTGGCCTAAGCGTTACTTCATTTAAACTCACTCCCTATCCATAATTATAAATTATTAACATCTAGCTATCAAAGCTTTTACCCTTCCATTTAACAATTCTTCCTTTTTATATTTCAATACTAGTTGAGTATAGCCTCATACACCCTTAACAGATATGGAAGGGGGGCAATTATGGAAAATATACCATTCTCAAGGGTATTGCTTACTTTACGTGATGGAGTAAAGTGGCATACTCCAATGCTTTCTTTCTTGTTTCTTTTGCCAATTCTTTACCGTACACCTTATTTTACAACACATTGTAAGCATTACTGTAATTATCAAGACTTGTATCCACAACAATATCTGAAAACTAAATGTCCCAGCTGAATGATCCCCAATTGCATTCATTTGATCCCATCAGCTGTCTGGTTTTCACACTTGTTCTATTTGATGATCTACTGTACTTCATTTTTCTTGCAAGTGAATGAAATGATTTGTGTTTTGTTTGAACAAAGACTTTAAATGTCGATTTAATTTTGCAACAGGTAATATAAAGTTAGAGTAATTGCCTAGCCTCAGAACCAAAGCTTGGTCGACTTTTTAATTTTACTGGTTCAACTAATTTGGCTATAGGTATAAATTAGACTGATTCAATTATAGTTTTGAATTTAGGGATAAAACACCAGGTGAACTGGTTGATTGGGCATACTTTCCCTCCATAATTGTATTTTAACTGTTCTGTGGCTGCACAGTATTCTCCATTTCCCACATATATGGCATGTAATTGATGTCCATTCGAGGTACTCAGCTGTACTGGGCAGATGAGATGAGTTCTTTCTTGGGTTTCTGTCTCATTACTATGATCTATACCACAGATACATTGCATGGCCTTTAGGGCATCACATCGGCAGATCCTTCTGGTTTGCACCTCTATGCGGCAGTTCAGAAGGAGTGCTTTCCACCATCCATGTGAGTGTCTTCCAGAATCTGAGATACCTGGACACAGTCCTTAAAAATGGAGTCTTTGAGGATCTCTACTTAGTGGACAACATGTACTTCCTCTTCATAAATGTCTCTTTTATTTTTTAATTATTGTCAGGGAAAGTGAAAAATAGACTTGCAAATCGTCTGTACAGTAACTGTAATCAAGAGGTTACATTGTTGCCACAACTAGATTCTGGAGGATATACATTTCTGTGACTAGTTGTGTTTCATTCCTATATCAATCCAGCAAATATTTGTTGGTGGTAAGGTTAGGTATTTTCCCTGTTTGGATATCTTTTAAAGCTTTTTGTATATTTATGAGATATATGTGTGTGTGTGTACCCATTGCATTGTGCATTATCTCCTAGCTATAGTGTGATTTCCAGCTTCATTATTATTGTCCTTAATACCTGGGCAATAACAAGAATTGCACTGGGGAGTGTGGAGTATTGATAATCAAAGACGACAGTCCCACAATATAAACAAAATGCTGAACAGCCCAAAATGTATCCGACATATGTTTCTGATTCCAAGAATATCTCTGTACCACCAGAGTTAATAGCTGAGATGTGAGATCTGATTCTTGTGCTGACTTAAAGCAGCCACCAGTGCTATTTCTGTCGCAGTTGGTTCCAACATCAATGGTTGTGAATAGTCAGGTTGAACCAAAACAGGTGCTGAGGCTAATACCTGCTTCAGTTTAACGACTGCTTTAGTCAATTGTGGGTTTCCATTCCCTACTGCTACCTTTTTTTAAGTAAAGCATATAAAGGAAATGCTATTTCTGCCTATTCGGTTACTGGGAGGCAGCCTGGCACAGGGACAAGCATACACATCACACTTTGAGTTGTATCCTTCACAGTCCAGGTTCAGCAGTCTGTCTGTGGCTCAATCTTAATTCTGGTATTTCCTGACCTTTGAGTGCTTGACTTTACAACCTTAATAATGTTCTTTTAACATAGTTTATGTGTAATTCTAACAGTAGCTTCAGTTGATAATAATCATGTAATTTCTTGCTCTATTTTGCACACATATTTAAAAATATATTTCAATAAAGCATTCAGAAATTCTTCCTATTCTTGTAACTACCTCTTTGGCTTTAATTGCTAAATTTCTTCTTGCGAATCTGTGAGATGGAGAGCTTCATTTCCAGGAGCTGATTTGATTGGCAATTTAGAGATGATTTGTTAAACTAAAGAGTGAATTTCATAAGGCTAAATATAAAATTGCAAAACTGCTCAAGGGCATAATTGCCCTGCCTCCATCTAGAAACATAACTGTGTTTGCAATGTATACACCAAAAATGTTTTAGAAACATGAGATTGCAAAGAAAACACACCAACAAGTTCATTGGAACTGAAAGTTCAGGTGGATACTCTATCCTTACTCTATGGTATGTATCCTTTTCACACTGTTTTTTGGTAAATACCATAATAGACAATTTAAACACATGAGCTTCAGTATATTATCTCATCAAATTTATGAATGAACCATTTGTTTTGTCATGTGTTTTTTAAAATGTTTCTTTAAGGGATTCATTCTGTACCCATTAGAGTCTACGTCCATGTTTTTATCCCTCCCAAAACTTTTGGATTATTTTTTGTTAAAGTACTTACCATAACTCTGGATAGTCTTGCCTCACTTTTCATATACATGTCTAATTGCTTTTTTTTAATCCTGCCATCTCTTGATCTCAGTGACTCTAATGATGTGATACATAAAAATAATTCCATTGATCAGTTTTAATTCTGAGACTTTTCACTTTCATTGAATATCCTCTTGTGTTTAGAATTCAGTCCTTATGTATCCTAGTAAGGGACCGCTGATTTTCTTTATTGTGTTTTTAAAAGATTTTCTTTTGTACACTTTCCAAGACGAGGCAATGGGCTGTAAGAATGCAATTAGAGACCTCATGAAATTATTGAATGCCTTCCTTCCTCTTTGAAGTTTGTCTTGCTGGAATATTACGCTTTGCTATAGACTGTAAAGGAAGGGGGAGGCATGATATTCTTATTTTTTAAGGTTGGTAATAGTTTGTAAAATTCCAGTTTCGTTTTTCTTCAGTAAATCAATGATGAGGTAAGTTAGCAGGGTTTCAAACAATTCACTACTAACTTCAGGAAATGGGATTTTATGAATTTTGAAGTTAATGGTCTAATGAGACTTGTAATAGCTGACCCCTATAAACATATTTTTTAAGCATTATAACAACATCACACCCCCCCCCTCACTCTTATGTATACATAATAGCGAGGGATACAAAGAGAGAGAGAGAGCTAAAAGAGGCAGAGAGAAATGTCCACTGGCTGCACCTATTTCATCATAATTTGATGCCATGCAGAACTACAGAAATTAGGTAACTTGAGCGTCACACATTGACTCCTAAAATTATTGCTAATGGGCAGTCTTGTTCTCAATCAAGTCATATGCTTTTCTCATAGGGGAGACATACGGAATCCCTTTTTTTCTCACTTGATTTATATATGGGCAGCTGCAGAACACTGTTTGTAAGGACTATAGGTTATCAGCAATGTTAGAACTGGGAGCTTCACTACAGATTTCTATCACTCAAATTAAAGGAATAGTTCCACTAGCTGGAAGCAATAGTAGGCTGCTATCCTCAATGTGAAATAGACTCTAGAGGGAGGGTGACACACACTTTATAAATATTACCTATTTTATGTATGTTATCCACATTCCTTTATGACTTATACTCAGCTGGCATGCTAATTTCCCTCTCTTAAACATTCAAGAATAGGCATGTATTTGGTAGGCCGCATTGTAGTCAATCGATAAAGATCAGTGATTCTGTGTCTTTTTTCCTCTCGTGCTTCATGCCAAACCAGAAGCAAGGAAGACTGAATTAGGTGAATATGTTTTTGATATGGACTCTTGTGAATTTACTAGGTAGAAGGAGCCAGCACTGGATGTGTAGAATACTTATTTTTTTGGCATGTCCCTTTCAAGACAATAAATAATTAGTAAGGCCATGTTTTAGTCACGGGTATTTTTAGTAAAAGTCATGGACAGGTCACAGGCAGTAAACAAAAATTCATGGCCCGTGACTTGTCCATGACTTTTACTATATGCAGCCCTTTGACATTTAGGAGTTCAATGAGCCTGATTTTTTCAAAGGTGCTCAGCTCCTTCATTGCCCAGAGAAGTCACTGGGAGCTGTATCTGTGAAAGGCCACTTTAATAATAATAATAATAATTAATAATAAAAGACATTTAAATGTGGATTAGGAGCTTAACCTTAGTCAGCATTATTGTAATGTGCTGTCTCATGTTGAATAGCAGGTGCTCACCTGTGTGCCCCATACTTATGGCATTCGCTTTTGTTTTCTATTTTGTTTAAAATAAAATAAAAATTTATCAAGGTTTTTTTTTTTTTTTTGGTGCATATTTTTTTTAAAGGATGAAAATTGGGGCAAAAAATGAACTTCAGTTTCCTGCGTAAATGTTGGTGTTAATATTGGGGGATGGGAGGACAGACTAAAAGGAACAAATGGAGAAAAGGAAGCATAGGCACGGGAAGTAAGGGTGCAGGGGGTGCTGCAGCACCCCCAGGTTTTGCGCCCGTGCCCCACTGCTGCCTGGGGGCTTCGCTGCCTGTCCCGCTCGGCCGTCCGCTGCCATCCCCAGGATACCACCGGGCCACCAGTCCCATGCCCAGGGCTCCGCACCAGCCCTGAGCTGTGGCCCCACCCTCTGCCGCCTTACCCCTGTCTGTGTCCCCGCCCCCAGAGCCACGGCCCTGCTCCTGGCCCCAGCTCTGGGGGCGGGGGTAAGGGGTGTGGACAGGGTAATGGGGGTGCAGCTCAGCATCCCCACTCCAAAAACTGTTCCAGCCCCACTGAAAGAAAGAGTACTTCTGGCTCCCTGCTCCTGAAGGAGAGAGAAATGAATTGCATTGGATTTTCAAAACACAGCCTTTTCATGTACTTGAGTGGTCCAAAATTTAGGTGAAGAGTGACAAAAACCAAACAATAGCTTCTGTAAAAGCCAGGCATTTTTCAGTAAAAATCTGCAAAAACTGAAAACAAAGGGCCTTGCCCATGCTGTTATCATCTAGTCTCTATTAGCATAAGGGGCAGGAGCTTATGTTTTTAGAACAGGAATCTATAAATTCTATCCCTGCTGTTGAATGACCATGGTGAGCCACATAGTGACAGACAGCCACAAAGCCACCCTACGTAGCTGTGCATTTGTTGTGTTGCCAAAGCAATCTGTTTTTGTTTTGTAAAGAAGCAATGACGGAGGAAGCTCAAAGTCTTCATAATCTTTTCACATCTGCCTTAGCAGGTGGTTTCTTCTTTTGCATTCATTCTCACTTGGGCTTCTCTCAGCCAGTTTGGATAATTAAAGACTTCTATTTATCTGAAAAGGGGGAAAGAAAGCAGCAGGTTCTATAATATTAATCTTTAAGGAAAAGAGCCAATCGTGATTTGTTGTAGGTCACTTAGTCTGGGCACAAGATTAATACATTTGTTTTCCTTTCTGTGTGGAAAGGCCCAGGCATCTCTAATACTTTATAGTGAACTTATTACAAGTGGGCTGTGTTTAATCTCTCTTGTTTGACCAGACACTGTCATTCACAAATTAAGAGCAGCTTAAATTGATTACCTGTTTAGCCTTTGGGATAGCTGACTAAAGCACCTCAACTGATCTGATATCATTTATTGTCCTAGACCCCAACGGCTCTATCTCAGTGCTTCAGTTACAGGTTAAGTATTGGTATGCTGGAACATTGTAGCTGTCATTGGCTAGCTACTTAGATGCATTATTGATTATTTTTTTAGACAGAATCTTGGCATGCTTAATATACACGAGCCTGAAGTCTCAACACTGCTTAACCCTTGTTCATTGCATAGTGACATTAGTTAACCCACTCTATTATTGTTTATCAATAGTTATGAAAGTTCTGCATAGATATTTAATGCTCCAATTTTTTTTTAAATGACAATGTGCTATCATCACGCTTTGGAATAGCTAGCTAAAATATTCATTTCTGAGCAAGAGAAATACATTTTCTATGTTGCATGGATGAATATGTAATATTTAATACTATAATGAGCAGTGTCAGTTACTTCATATCCACCACATATTATAGTTGTGAAATGTATTTATAGATTGACTCGTTATACTTTTAAATGAAAGACAAGTCTAGCAAGTGGGCCAGATTCTCCCCCTCACTTAACAATGGTCCAATCCCATTGAGTTCAGTGGTATCTGACTAGTATGAAGGCAGAATTCTTCTCAGCTGGAGACCAGTTCCATCAATAAGGGGCTAGAGCGGCTCATCACTGTCTTATGGGAAGATCCTATAGAATTTACCCTGGATTAAACCAACGTTATGTTAAAGACCCATAGAATTGATAGAAAAATTTTCTTTTTTTTAAACCATCCTATTGAATTCTATAGCAGCGGTGTAAGCCTCTACAACATTTTGTAGGATGGTTAAATAAAGAAAGTGTAGTAACTTTACTATTTTGTATTAAATTCAGAACATTTCTATAAGAGGAACTAAGACGCATGTTAAACTTTGGCTAGAGATAAATCGACAGATAATGTCATTGTGTTAATGGTGCTGTAGAAACAAATACCTGCCTGTTGTTGTTGTTTTGATCATCAGTAGGTCACATCATTGAAGTCATATTACTGTAAAATAATCAATTTTATTTCAGGTATCTCTTTTTATAACATACATTTAAATCATTTAAAAACTAAGCTAAGGAGTACCATTTTCTAACAAGCCTAAGTCATATTTTCAAAGTTATTTAGGCATTTAGGAAGCTTGGGTTCCTAAATCACTTTTGAAAATGGTCTTTAGGCTCTTAAGTCATGTAGGTGTGTTTGAAAATTGTAGCCCAAATCATTGTTGCAGCATATTAATTTGTATTTGACTTCTTACTTGCTCTGTTTACGGTCATAAATTTTTGCTAGCACGTAACACCAAGTCCCATTTGTAAACAGACTTGTTGCTTACATGGCCTATTTATGCTATAGCTTCATTGATTAGAGGCTTTGAAATGTATGGTGCTGAATCTTTTATCTGCCAATTGTTCCAAACACACGGAGACACAACTTACAAGGCTTCTGATTAAAGTGATTCCACTTTGTTTGCAAGGAAATAAATTTCACTGGGATAATGTAGTTTGTTCATGCTTTATTTCCAATACCAACCAGTGGGAAAGGCAGCAAGCAGGGATGGGAATGGAGATGGTGGTTAAAAGAACACAGACAGACAAATGAGGAGGAAATAATATTGGAGCGAGAAAAGAGACAGAAGTGAGGCTGTGCTAGATTTAGTTAAGGGAGGTCATTTTACAGTAGAAATGTTTTCATCTATGACATTAGCTTGGTCTCGTGATCCCACAGTCCCCAAACCCACTGTCATAGTCTCCCATCAAAGAAACTTTTCCTTCTTAACACAACACATGGTTGGTCTCTGGAGCACGTTAATGAATATTCCTCCTCTAGTTTTGCTTCAGACTTCTTCTCTCTGCAGGCGCTGTCCGTCATGAGTTTGAGCACCGCTGAAAGTGTGGGGGAGCATAGCATCATGGGGCACTAACCCTTTCAGACTATGTTCTGCCCTCTGCAGTGAGGCCCCAACTTCTGCTTTCATTCAGCAGTTTCACAGTCAAACTATTCTTCATCCATGTCAAAAATGGCCACAAAGAGGCCAGAAAAAGGTCGGTCGCTCTCTTTTCTTTTTATCTTTGAAAACTCTGCCAAAATCAGACCTTTTGTTGTTCCTTCATTATTCCACATTTACCTGACGACTTACATTGATGCCCATCACTGCAGTATCAGAGTCCCTGGTTGTGCAGTGTAACTGCCACAGTTTGTTCATATGATATTTCAATCCCATATGATGGAAAAGGACTGAAGCGATTTACATGTCTGTTAAATGAGATTTCCTGGTAGCAGAATGCTCAGTTTGGTTAAAAATGGCTGGTTGGATAATTGTGTCTTAGCATGGGCACACTTCTTGTTCTCCCTCACGTTTGAGAGAGAGATGGACCAGATAGGAATCCGCCTTGAACTCTGGAAAAGTTCCAACTAGGAGGCAGACTTTATTACTGAGACAGGCCTGAGCTACAGATACAATAGAGCTGTTATTACAGATAATAATAATTGCAGAAAATAACTTTAGTCATGTACTAATATTATCCAAAAATCTCAAAGCCCCCTGTCAACTTGAATTAATTAAGTTTCACAACAGCCCAAGGTAAGGTAAGTAGTTGATAGGTAGGGATCAGTATGTGCTTTTTATGGAGCATACACTGAGATTAAATGACTTGCCCAAGTTTACAGCTCATGTCAGTGGCAGAGAATTTAGCCTGTTGACTCTCTGACCCTTACTCTGAACACTAGGTGACACAGAAATCTGTACATAGTCGGACATGGGGGGTCAATCCTTGGTTTTGAACAAAGTTGTGATTAGCCTAGAATCTGAGGAAGGCATGGGAGCAAAGGTTCCTCCAAGCCACCTTTACAGTTCCTTAATCCTCAGGGCTGCTGGGAGCCAATTCATCCCTCAGCATAAATTAGGAGCAGCCCCTGGGCTGCTTGTAATGATCCCTCTGGACCATCATGCTGGCTGGCATTGCCAGAGCACTTCTCCAGTTTTGCCACCCTCTGTGCTGCCAGAACAATGCAAAAAGGGGGGTGGGAGGTGTAGTGGGAGACCAGGATCTAGACCATGGTATGACAAATGTTTTTCGGTTGAAAGAAGAATTATACTGTTGCAAAATGTACTTAATATTTTCTAGTTAGAGCATAGCCCCGTGGACCCAAATTGAAAACTCCCATCGGATTAAAGTGGGACTTCTGCATCCATGAAAGATGAAGGATAGGATCTGTATGGGAATTCTCCTCCTTTCCCACTCCCAGTCCACTCTCATAAACATTAGTGTGTAAAAAGAGCTTGATCTGATTTGGAGATGCTTGTTCAATCAAGGATCCTCATAGGAATTATGGGTTTCCATTTTACGTTGAAATGCTTCTGAATATTTTCATTGGACAACCCTTTAGTTAGCTGTACTGCTTAGACCTGGACATTGCTTAGATCCAGTGCAGCAATGCCTAAAAAACAGTGACAACAAGTATCAGAAGGGTAGCCGTGTTAGTCTGAATCTGTAAAAAGCAACAGAGGGTCCTGTGGCACCTTTGAGACTAACAGAAGTATTGGGAGCATAAGCTTTCGTGGGTAAGAACCTCACTTCTTCAGATGCAAGTAATGAAAATCTCCAGAGGCAGGTAACAAGGAATGTTTTATGAAGAACACACTGGGGTTGTACATGAGACACCAAAGAAGGGAAGGGCCCTGATCTAGCACTGAGTTGCTCCGTGTTAATGCTGGTGCAGCCAGAGTAAAACTGCAGGTACACAGTGGTCAATCAGACATACCCCCTTTAATTTCTCCAGGCTTCTTTATTTTCAGTGCAAAAGTTTGCTGCTCCATATTATATCAGTTGAGTGTTTCTCAAATTGAGTGGGACAAATTTCGAGCCCCGCTAACATCTCTAAAATATGAAGTATAAAATCTTTTGGCTTTAACTGATCATTTACACCATCGTATAGAGGGAATCACAGCATCTGTGGCAACACAGTAAAATTAAAGTATATGAGTGTACTTGGGTGGAAAGTAATGTGTGGCCAAATGTAACTGGGCAACGGAGAGCAATCAGAGGCAGTTGGAAAATCAGGTGTGGTCTGAATTCTTTTATCCATCTGGGATTTCCCATTGGCACAGAAGTGACAAATCTAGTCACATTTATTACTGAGGCATCTGTAGATCGGCTAAATAATTGATTTAGAGGGATTGTTTTGAGTGTAAAAGGGGAAATAGGATGCCAGGGAGCTCAACGGCAGCTATATACAAATCCTTGAGGAACTGGCAGTTTTATTTTAGTATTGATCAATATTGGAGAAAGAGAGAGAGAGAGAGAGAGATTTGTGTGGGGTCAAGAACTCCATTATGAGGGGGCATAAAATCTTCCGTAGTGTTAACAATATGAAATATGAAATAAAAAGTGAGTTGTTGGTTTTGAGGAAGGTCCTTTGCTTGGGCAAATGTAGGGACATTTGGCCTTGTACCCAGCAGAATGAAGGGTGCACATTTATATTATGTGGGATGGGGAGTCAACACAGAAGCTACTGAACAAATAATTGGGTGATTGACACCTCTGTAGGCTGAACTGTTGCCCTCTTTTGTCTGAGCTCCTACATATGTCTTTGCCACCGATCCTGCCATTTCATCCATACAGGCGTGTCCTTGTGTCTATGCAGAACCCCATTGACTTTAAAGAGATGCCACACAGAGGTTAAAGTTCCACTGGCATGAATAAGATTGCAAGATTATGGTCTTTCTTTGTATGGCTTTTATTTTCAGCCAGGAATGTATTGTAAAATAAGGCTAGGATTTTTCAAAGGAACCTAAGGGAATCAGGCACCCAAATACCATTGCATTTCCATAGACTTTGGGCCCCTATCTCCCTTAGTCTCATTTACATCCCAGGCTAATTTCCCTTGTTCACTTCAAACATAATCTTCAGCAACAGCTGTTGTCATCATGTGTTCATTCATTTTCATTTTGTTCTAAAAGAGCACAGTTACAACATGATATTTCATCACTGTTTATTCTGTTTGAATTGTTCACAGCCAGTTTAATACGATGATTTTAAAATGAATGTTTATTTTGAAAGCTTCTACATCTATACAACCCGCCGGATTGGTGGGTAGTGTTCAATGTATCAGGGATCGATTTATCACGTCTCGTCTAGACGCGATAAATCGATCCCTGAATCGACGCCTGTGCTCCACCTCGGCAGGAGGAGTAAGCGGAATTGATGGGGGAGCCATGGCACTCGACTCGCCGCTGTGAGGACGGCCAGATAAGTTGAACTAAGATACTTCGACTTCAACTACGCGAATAGCATAGCTGAAGTTGCGTACCTTAGTTCGAACCCCCCACACTAGTGTAGCCCAGGCCTTAGAAGACATTGGGGCAAATTCTGGCCCGAATTTAACCCATACAACTACACTGACTTCAAATGTAACTGTGTGGGGCTGAGTGAGAGCAAAGTTTCACCCACTGCATCCATAGGGACCTTATAAGTCCTTTATTTATGGAAGTTTGTTTGTGCTTCTGAGTCGTATACAATGAAAAGTGTTGAATGTTTTTTTTTTTTAAATGATGGTTTGTATGCTAATATGTCTGGATTCCCCAGATGTTGATAAGCCTCTGCACCTCCATCTTGTGTTTTAAAGAGCAGTTTGGATAACCAAATTATTGAAAATACAATCAATGAAAAAGTATTTGATTAAATAGCCAACATTACTAGATAGAAATGGCAAATATAGATTTCCCCAAATCAAAGATGATGATGTTGATTATTGTTAATAATGTTTGTTATGGAAGTGCCTCAGGGCCAATGAAGAGCAAGGCCCCATTGTGCTAGGCAATGTCTAAACACAGAGTAGAATTCAGAAGCATTATATAAAACTCCATGATGTCAGGCACTAATAAAAGCACTTTGCCCTAGTTATCAGAGGAGAGGCTTACTCTGAAATAATGGTAATTTATAAAAGAAGTGTTCCAACTTTTTTTGCCATTTCCCTCTCAGTTAAAACCCCCAAACAGCTACACCCTTACTCTCTGCTTAGCAAACATTAAAAGACCAAGATTTGCAACTTGATACCCCTGAAAGGGGCCTGATTTTCAGAGGTCAGGGGCTTGCCACTTTCTGAAAAGAAGGGCCTTTTAAGACATTGCAACAAGTTTTCGTAGGCGCAGCACTGGGCCACAGTATATCACTTGTTATAATTTATTATTTGTATGGTGATCGTGCCTAAGCGCCCCCATCATGGACCTGGACCCCACTGTGCTAGGTGCCATTGGAACACAGACCAGCCAGGCAGTTCCCACCCCAAAGAGCTTATGATCTAAATATAAGAAAAGAGACAACAGGTGGATACAGATGGGGAATCACATGGAGCCAATACGATGATGCTGGTTAGCATGATAGGCAGTGGTCTCAGCACGGCAGCTGCAGAACTGTTGTGCAGCAAGCTCTCTCCAGCTCATAGCAATTGGTCTCCTACAAAACACAGCCACTGAGATCACCTTGCCTGCCCCTTGTTCTGCCATGTTCCCAAGCCCCCTCTTTTAACCCGTGATTGATTTTACCATTCTCTATGGCATCTGATTCCCTCAAGACCATGAACATTCCTGCCCATCCTCACTCACCCGGTTCCTCTTCTGTCTGGAGTGTCTGATTGTTGGATCGTGGTTGAACTCAACGCTGAAGCTTTTCCCGCAGTCACCACGTTTATGAGATCGTTCCCCTGTGTGAGCTCTCTGCTGTGTGAAATCACACTGAAACTCTTTCTACACTTGGGGCACTTATAGGGGCTTGTCTAGACAGGGAAACTCAGTAACGTTAATCCAAATTAAGTAAAGGTTTAAATTTAGATTGGATTAATTAAAACACATTAAACCCCCGTGTGCATGCTCCTATTCAGAATTAAAGTGTCTTTAATTAAATTTAGCTTAGTTTTAGCTTAGCTAATTGACTCTTTCTCCTCCCTGCAGCTGTTACTCTGGGCTCAGCAACAGAAGATATTATTATATCATTGAAGGCTTCCCCAGATTAACCAACATGGGGGGGCCTTTCCTGAGCCACTGCTGTGAAGTCTTCTCCAACAATCTGATACTGAAGCTTTTGGATGTCCAATCCTGGGGCAGCTGCAGGGCTAGTGCTGCTGGCACTGCTTCCAAAAGTGACAGGGCAGGGCACTGAGATAGTCCAATTGTATAGATTGGTTTACAGTGACAAGCTGACTGACCTCCAGCACAGATGATCATGAGACTGATCCCAGTGTCACACGTGCTCTGTTCCTGGTCTCCATGCCATGCAGTAACAGGTATTATGTATCCATGGCTTATGCCATGTTTTGTTAAGCTGGTCGTGTTAACAGCACGTGATATCAAATGGAAACAATTTGCGTTGCTTTGTTGTTAACTGAGTTTGGCTCTAGGGAGTTGGATTCTAAGGTGTAACAAATAGTGACAACGATAGCAGCATTGGTAACAGGATTAAATGGAAGAAATACAATGACTGTAGTGGCCTGGTAATGCTAATTAGAAGGGTTGAATGTTCCAGAGGGGCTCCTCTTATCCCCATATGTTATGTAAAAAAACCAATCCCCCGCCCCAAATATTTACATCATTGGCTAAAGTGATAGTGGTTTATGAAGGCTGCTTACCTACATCACAAGATGTGTTGTGAACTCATCAATTTATAATAATGCTGTGGTTGTCTCTTTATAAACACTTGATAAGTAAAATAAAGTAAGTGCTAATTTCTGCCCATAGATGCATGGGTGACACAGATGTAACTGAGAGCAGAGTTATTATACAGCACATTGGCCAAATCTTGAGGCTTTTTCTCAGTTTTTGTTCAGGCAAATTCCCATTGGAGACAAGGGATTTGGTCCTTTGATGTGCTAAAGCACTTTGTGAGTATTACGTATTATTATTAAGGTTGACTTTTTGGACAGGGTTCTAGTTTAAAAAAAAAGCTGGGACTGTCAAATTCCCAAAGACTTTCAGGAGGAGATACACGCCAAACTTGGGCCCTGTTGAAAACTCCAGCTTAAAATCTTGTTTAGTTTAGGAGTTAGACTTGCAATGGACCAAAGAGAGGACCCTGGTAAGGATGTGTATGTGGATAGCATAACAGCTGTGGAAGGCAGGTAGCGATAGCTACCAGACCCTACTTGCTACAATGATCACTCCATTAGTAGCCTAAATATCAACATTAAACTCAAAATAGTGCGGCCCATTCTTGCTGCTTTGCTATTGGAAGTTTGTGCTGTCTGGTTGCACTGCTCTTGAACTGTGAGAATAGAGGAACATGCTCTGATGTGCCAACAGCCCCTGGTTTGATTTGGCTTAGTGTAGAGAATGACAGCTGCTTTGTTCAATAAAGCAATCTAAAAGTTCACATAGCACATCCTGCTGAGTGCCCCTCAGAGGTTCAGTTTGGACAAGGATCCAGAAATTTGGAGACTTTTGTTCAACTATTGAACTAAATCCCACAATGCCAAGCTCCTTCATGGTATTTTGGTACTTGTGTTTTCAATCTCAGGCAGAATCAGGATATGCAGAGAAGGTCCAAAATGGTAGGTGGGAGAGGGTGGAGAGGGAGAGTTATCAAAACATTTTAAACTATGAAAAGCATAGCTCAAATTCACATTACATTTAGGGTGATCATTCAAGGCCATTCCACTAGAGCTGGTCAAAACATTTCAAATTTTGAATTTTTTTTACATAAACAGGGACAATTTTTTGCAAAAAAAAGTTCATGGAAAAGTAAATCTAATTTTTACCTAGTTCTAGCTCTTTAACCAAACTAGTCCACCTGTCTCATGTTACTAGCAATGACTTAAACTGAGCTAATGGACATACATAGTGTAATTGAGAGCAGAATTTGGATCAATGTACTAAATTCATTCTTAGTACTCCAATGATTTCAATAGAGCTGCACTAAGGATTATTGTATTGCTTGTATTATGGTAGTGCCTAGGAATCCCAATCAAGGCCGGTTGTGCTAGGTGCTGTCTAGATATGTAACAATGAAAACAGTCCCTCCCCCAGAAAACTCAAAGTTTGGTCCTATTTGGTGATGTTGAGTTGAGAAAGGAAAGCAGCAATACGTTCCTCTGTGGGAGATCCCACTTCCTATGGTATGAACCATAACAGTAGGTGGTAACTCAAAGTAGGATGCAGGTAAAGTTTGATATCAGATCTGCAAGAGAATCCTTCCTGTCAATTTTAAACTCTTCCGAAACTGCAACTTCAGTAAACAAGTGACATAAAGTCTCCATTTTATTCACTTTATCTGGATTTAACAGCTAGGGGATAGATAATCCAGAAAAAAAGCACAGTGTGCCATCAGAATGTCTTTGATCCTGGGACTGTGCGATGAATTTCGTTTTCCGGAAACTAGCAGATACTTTCACGTGAGAAATTATTCATGAAAGAGCTCTAAAGCTCTACCTCAGCAGTTTCTGCGAAGACAGTGCCTAAGTTATTTCGTTTTTTTTATTATTAGATTTTTGTTTTCTTCCCTGAAAAATGGAGTAGGTGAGAATCTCTCTAATCCATTTGATCTTAACTAATTGTTTTAGACTGTTACCCATTACTGTAGTCTATGGGCGTGCTCTATGTAGAATCAACAGCAAGAGCTTAGCAAAGTCCCTACTGGCCTTCATGGAGACTCTAGCATGTCTCAATTTTGGGGGTCAACGCTCTCTTTAGGATAGGGATAGGGTTTGGATTTCTGATTAAGATTTTGTTAATTTCCTTGGGGGAGGGGGAAGGTTGGTAGAAGGGGGGTTGTTGTCATTCCAAAATGCCTTTCCACCATAAAAAAGGAAGATGTTGTTAGTTATTTCCTAAAGATGGTCAGATTTGGGATACACTTGATCTCCTCTGGTAATTCATTTCATGGCCAGATCCCTTCAGCTGAGAATACTTACAGTACAGCTATAGAGAGTCCTGTGGCACCTTTAAGACTAACAGAAGTATTGGGAGCATAAGCTTTCGTGGGTAAGAACCTCACTTCTTCTTGCTTTTTACAGATTCAGACTAACACGGCTACCCCTCTGATACAGTACAGCTATGTTGATTTATACCAACTGAACATCTGGCTCAGAGAATCTCCAATATTGCATATGGCCTCATAGAAACCGGCACAAGGAAAACAATTAGTGTATGGAGATATACCTATCTCATAGAACTGGAAGGGACCCTGAAAGGTCATCGAGTCCAGCCCCCTGCCTTCACTAGCAGGACCAAGCACTGATTTTTGCCCCAGATCCCTAAGTGGCCCCCTCAAGGATTGAACTCACAATCCTGGGTTTAGCAGGCCAATGCTGTATGTCAGTTACAATTGTTTTTTAATTGTATGTTTAATGAGTAAGGTCTTTAAAATTAAAGCATACCCAAATCTCTCTTGTCTGTTTTAACTGTTATCATGTGCTGTACCAAAAAATACAAACTTGGGGCCTGATCCAGTTGAAGTGTATGGAAAGATTCCTATTAACTTCAGTAGAAGCTAGAAGGGATGCTTTGTGAGAAACTAAAATATACACTCATTGGAAACAAGATTGTCCTCCAGATCAGAGTATAACTTAAATGTTCTTGTGCTACTTTATCATCATCTATTTGGAGTTCTGTTCTCTTTGTAAAAGGTCACTCACCGAAGATTTCAGAAGCACCCTGCAATCCTTTAAAGAAAAAACACATGAGACAAAGAAGCACAAGGAAAACAAGAGGCAGCTGTGTTGCCGATGGGGTGACCAGACAGCAAGTGTGAAAAATCAGGATGGGGATGGGGGAGGGGGGTTATTGGCCTCTATATAGGACAAAGCTCCAAATATCGGGACTGTCCCTATAAAATCGGGACATCTGGTCCCCTAGTTGCCAACCTAATGCTGGCTGCAGCTTCATGAGGGACTTATCAGGGCAATGGTGGTTATATTCTTGGAGCTCTTTGTTTTGTTTTCTGAGACTTTTAATGGATCGTTTTTTTGCTAGACAGGTCCTTTTTCTTAACCAAACGATTCTGTAGCAATATCTGGGTGGAGAATGGAGATGAGAACTTATGCAAATATAGAGCTGTACTGAGGTCATCTTTAAAACTGGAAGATCTCTTTAGACATCTGTATAATTTTTTTCCAGGCAGGGAACAGGTGCAAAATGCTCGTTTTATGTCTTTCCCACCCCTTTTGGCTCTCTCCCTGACACTTCTGAGCTGTACGCTGGTTTCACATAACTAGAACATGAATAGAGTTCCCCCGTTATAATCCAGATGGGAGGCTACAGAACTGGTATAATTTTAATTTGAAAGATGCATTAGGCAGCTTTCATTTAAATTATGTAAATATCCATGTTCTGTACTGAATAAGTGAAGACATATTCGGGAGCATAATTTGTAATTATATAGAGTAGGTGTGCACCTTTTGATTTAGCACATTCACCCATGTCAGGTTTGAACAGGGGATATTAAAGATGAATCACTATGACCCTGATCCTGCAACTACTTTCACATGTGCATAACTTTTATGTTTAAAAGTAGCCTTATTGAAGGCACTGAGTTAAGTGAAATTAAACATCTGCGTTAGTATTTGGAAGACTGCAGTCAACAGATCAGATTAGAACAGGGATAGGCAATCTATGGCACACGTGCCAAAGGCAGCACGCAAGCTGATTTTCAGTGGCACTCACACTTCCCGGGTCCTGGCCACCGGTCCGGGTGGCTCTGCATTTTAATTTAATTTTAAATGAAGCTTCTTAAACATTTTAAAAACCTTATTTACTTTACATACAACAATAGTTTAGTTATATATTCTAGACTTCTAGAAAGAGACCTTCTAAAAATGTTAAAATGTATGACTGGCACGCGAAACCTTAAATTAGAGTGAATAAATGAAGACTCAGCACACCACTTCTGAAAGGTTGCCGACCCCTGGATTAGAATGAAACTTGATATTTATGAACACTTCCCCAATTACTGTGTATAACTGAATTAACCTAACTTAGGCTCTGTTTAATTAAGTCCCTTCCAATCATAGGCACCGACTCTGAGAGTGCTCTAGGGATCAAGCACCCACTGAAAAAAATAGGGGGTGCTCAGCACCCACAAGCCACAGTAGGGTTTTTTTTATGTGATAAATGTTATTAAAGATGTCTATTGGAAGTTACTTTGTCTCAAACCAACACTTTTCAATGGCACCAGTATGTGGTAGGAGCATGTACATGGTGCACAGTGAAACCAGAAGATGGAATGATTAGACTAGTATACAGCGATTCATAGGTGCTGACTCCGTGGGTGCTCTGGGACTCAAGCATTCACTCGCAAAACTAAAAATCAGTGCCTGTGCTTCCAATTATTGTATCAGTTTGGCCTCCTAGCTAATAATATCATTAGACACTATGTGGGGGACGAGGGGAAGGAAGGGGAAATCATCCTCAAGAACAAATGTATTACAAGGCAGCAAATCAAAACTTTCCTGAGGCTTTGAGTCTCTGGAGCAACAGCTCACATCTCCTGCTGACATTAAGAGTCCAAGCGGAGCAAAATGGATGGAAGTGACAAGCACACACTGGAAGTGGATTAGTACTTATAAAATCTTAAAACACAAAGTCTGAAAACCGTTGAAAATTTTACCAAAGGCAGATCAAAAAGCTTGCAAAGGGGGCATACCACTGTCTCTGTGTTGAGGACTGAGCCCTTTTAAAGCGTTGAAGTGAATTATTTTAAAGTTTAATGAAGTATATTAGCACTGGAAGGACATAAAGAGACTAAATTTTGAATATCAAGCCTCTCCTAATCCACTATAAGGCCTAGTTAAAAATAGGCTGGAGTAGAGCTGTCCACAGTGTGTCAGGCAAGCAGTGTTGCATTTTAAAGTTTTTTCATACAGAAAACGAAGGCAATTTCCCTTATTTTAACTCTT
The DNA here is from genome assembly GCF_013100865.1 of Trachemys scripta elegans. NCBI lineage: Eukaryota > Metazoa > Chordata > Testudines > Emydidae > Trachemys > Trachemys scripta. The sequence continues at coordinate 23,914,720 of NC_048311.1, forward strand.
TTTTTATTTTCTATGACGTGCATAGGAACTCCTTTATGCCTGTGTGGCATTGACCTGGACCATCGTTTAAGAACATAAGAATGTCCATACTGGGTCAGTCCATTGGTTCATCTAGTCCAGTATCCTATCTCTAACACTGGCCAGTGCCAGATGCTTCAGAGGAAATAAACAGAATAGGTGAATTTGAGAGATCCATCCCCTATTGTCTAGTCCCAGCTTCAGGTAGTTGGAGGTTTATGGACATCCAGAGCATGGGGTTGCGACCCCGACCATCTTGGCAAGTAGCCATTGATGGACCTATCTTCCATGAACTTACCTAATCCTTTTTTGAACCCAGTTCAAGCTGGGCTTTTGGCCTTCACAGCATCCCATGGCAATGAGTTCCACTGGTTAACTGTGCATTGTGTGAAGAAATATTTCCTTTTGTTTCTTTTTAAGCCTGCTCCTGGTTCACGTGTTATGTGAAGAACTAAATAACACTTCCTTATTCACTTTCTCTCACCATTCATGATTTTATAGACCTCTATCAATCCCCTCTTAATAGTCTCTTTTCTGAGCTCCTTGTATGGAAGCTGTTCCATATCCCCAAGACATGTAGAAGTAAGAGGACTCTCTGTACCCACTAATTTCTCACTTAATGCAGATGGGTGGGGAGAGGCAGAGAATGGGTGGAGCAGCAGAGCTGGCTTGGTGGTATACTTTGATTTTCTGGTGGCATACACTAGTAGCAAATGACAAACACATCTTTTCAAAGAGCAAGAAAGAAATAGATTGTGCCTGTGTGTCACATAGCCTCCTGGCGATTTTAACGTGAACTGCATGTCGCAACTCTGCATATGACGCTTCAGTAATGTAAGCGTGAACATTTTGTATTGTTACATACAAGAAAGGAATCCTGGCTAGCAACAGTCATATGATGACTGCGGTGAAAGAAAATTTCTATTGTTTTCTTCCTCTGACATGAGCAATACTGAATTTAGGGGCAGTGTTAATTAATGATCTCACATATTCAAATGAGAACATCTTTATTGGCTGCAGCTAAGTCTAATAAAAACTGTTTTTTGGCATCTGACAGCATATGACTATCTCTGCTTCCCTTCCTGATTGGTTCATCAGAAGGGAATAACTTAAGTTGTACGTCTGACTTGATCTCCTCTTAGAATAATAGGTGAAAATCAAAAAATAATATCCATCCAAAATTCATAGTGTTAATGGAGAAAATCAGTATGGGTGGAGAGCTAATTTGTCACTGATATTGGGCTTATTAACTGTTCCTCCACCAGAAAAACCAGTGTGCTCAGATAGTGTTCTTAGAACGGTCCTTAAAAATCATGCCATTGGCTTTCCTTAAAACATTTATTGGGAACACAGAGATGTTTTCCTCTTTATAATAAATATTTGGAGTCGAGAAGACCACAGCATATCCCAACAATTAGAATGTCTCTGCTACTTTAAAATACAGCATTTACAGTATGCAGTATCTGTGTGCAGTTCATAATGAATGGCCTGTTTAAACAATGATCATATATCAGCAACCAATATAATTGCATTTACTTAATTTTAAAATTTACTTGTTTAATTAAAAATGGCTTTCTGAACATGTCTGGAAACTTTTATATCTGTCGTCACTTTGTTATTAATGGTTTCTTATACAGGTTAGCATAAGATTAGCAATAGCCAGAAAACATTATACATATTTTATACGGCATATATAGTCACCCATTCATAATTTATAACTTGTGTTTCCAAAACATTTATCAAACATTGATAGTTGGTTTTATGTTACTACTAGTGTGTATTATAAATAGAATAAAATTGCTCAAGCATGTCCACAACCTTTCTATCAAAATTCACTTATTGTTAATCTTTTTGCAGACTGTGGCAGCATGACAATAACCATAATGTATGTAAAATGAATTATGAAAGCATCTACACCTACTCATTTGTCATATATACCATGTGTCAGGAAACTCTGTTAAACCTTTATGTAAAATGTATCAATCAGTGATAGAGTTAACTCCACTTTGGAGAAAGATGTTGGGTTTTTCTGGACAAAAGCCATTTGCCCAAACTGATTACTGTATCTGTATGGCTTGCGCTATCACTTATGGGAGACATCAAGTTGGTTTGTTCTGGGGACAGTACTTAGATTCTTCTTGCTCAGGACTCCAAGAGCTTTCTCACTTGTGTAGAATCCCTTAGTTTGTGTACCTTAGTCTCCATGCAATTTCCCCTTATCTCCAAGTGTATCTTTATGTGGCACTGACTGTCTTACTGCTCTTTCCCTTCCCTCTTTAGGATTGTCCTCTCACTTAACTTGGTGTTAATCGAGAGTAACTCCACTGGAGTTGATAAAGGTAAAATTGTGTAAGCAAGAAGAAAATCAGATCTATGGTCATTGATAATGTTGGGAGCCATAAAGGATAAAGAGTTCCCAGGAATTTACTAGTATACTAGTAGTATCATTGTAGAGAAGCCTGAAAGCATCTGAAAGTGGCATTTATCTATATTCTCAGTGTTAATATCTGTCAGAATTGAGCCTTGATTCACTGATTTCATTAGGAGCTTGACATAGTCTTGCACCTATGTCCCCAGGGTTCTGAAACACCTTCAGCTGCAGTGTAAACGCCATCGCTAATGCATATACTATTGCATGTCCGTACACTTTCCAGCCTTATCAAATTGTTTCTTCCTGTGAAAGGAAAATCTCACACCAATTTCTACCACTTAGACAAATGTGATTCAGATGAACAGCCACTTTTTTCTCCATCATCTCCTTAATGGTTTTCAGAATCGCATGCACCTTGCTCATGAGTCACGTGCAAGATTAATGATCTTCCATACTTTTCATATTCCTCCAGATCTCTTTTTTTAGGTAGTAGGGTCTAGATTGATTTGTGGCCTTTGCCCAGGTCCATGCATCTTGATTCTGACTGTCCATTTTTATGAGCTCTGCTTTAATGTACCTTTGCAAGTTTAAATTGTTTTACAGCAGTTTTGATTTTATGCCTGCAGAGAAAGAGAGTGCTTCTAAGGCCTGTGTAGGTAATTGGTAAATGCTATAGAATGTGTATCGATGCCTTAGCTAACTTCCAACAATATTCTTTCTACTGAGTCTTGGCATCTTGCTCCTTCATTACTGTCAGAACACCTGCTGTGTTCTCTCGGCAATGGTGAGTTGGTATTTTGACAGTGTGGTCCTTTGGTTTTTTGCTATGTGCTACACTCCTTCAAATGCTTTAATTGTGCCCTTGCTTCAATAATAGCCAATTGATGATAACATTTCCAAGTAGTGTGCTGAAATTAAGATAGATGCACATCCTCTGTTATTATTGTAATGACATCAGTGTGGATGCATTGACTGCTTTGGGAATATAACCCTGTATTTTCATGCAATTAATCTGTGTCATTTGATGCTGTTCCACTCCAATGCAGCCTCTCTGAGAAGGAAGATGCCACTCTGACAGGTGTTAACAGAGCTGGGACATAATGAAAACAATATGTATTCTCCAGCTTCTAGGTGCAACTTCCTGCATCCTCTTATGGGCCGGGTTTAGTAGTTGTCAGAGCAGGGCTTTGGAGAGTAAGAGCCAGTGGAACTGGCTGGTATGGCCTCGTTGCATGTGTCCCCTGTGCACTGCAAAGATCCTGGGGGACTTCCACAGCTTTCCCCATGCAGCTGATGGGTCATGACTAGGTGTGGAGGAAGAATGAAGAAAAGGAATGGGGAAAGGATATAAGCTATACAGGTCCGCTGACTGTCCACAGATCCTGTTATCGGCGGCAGAGCATGAGAGAGGTAAGAACTATAGTGGTCTAAAGGTACTGAACTAGTAAAACACCTAAATATGTGCATAACGTTAAGCACCTGAGAAATCCTATTAAGTGCTTTGTTGTATAGGGGTCCACGAGCAACAGTAACAGTCACAGATACCTTTGCTTCTGTTCTCTAGACTGCTCAGGAAGTTTCCTCCCATGTTCGCCTGGTTACTTGCTCTTGGCATGGGGGAGTGGATTGAGACCTAAAGGAACTTTATATTTATGATGAAAATTTTACAGGAGTATAGGTGGGATGTTGTACCTGATAAGCACATGTCCGGCTTGTAATAAATGTTAATTTTTGCTCTTGTTCAGTTGTGGTGATGTAGTTTATTCAAAACAGGGGAACTTAATATTAAAGTTGGATGAATAGTTTGCAACAGGTAACTTATTGGAAGAATATAGCACATTTTCCTCTTCAGAAATTGCATGGAGTGTGATTGTACTGATTTGTTCACTCTTTGAAATGGTTGGATTGAGGTTTTGTGGGAGTAAATTTTGATCTGGGGCTGCTTCTAAAGCATTTGCTGAGTGTATTCCTTCAGGTACTCTCTATATACTTCTCAATGTGCAAGCTGTATGAGGAGGTAACGTAAGTCACATGGTACAATTTCTGTTTCCTGATTTCAATTAAAATAAATATAATTTAACCACATAATAAATGTGTGTTAACAGACCTGAAACTTATTTTCTGCCAACACTGGTATCAATAAACCTTAGCTCACATGAATGTTATTAAAAGGGAATAAAAAACAAGTGCAGTATATTTAGAAGCCACTGAAATGTTTGTAGACAGACTCCCGCCCTATTTTCCTTGTGTTGTTTACAGATGTGTATAAATTTTAGTTCTTTTTAAATACCTAAAACTCATTTGTTTTTAAATTCAAGAAATAAACTTTAAAAGAAGCCAAACAAAGAAAGGAAAGGAAATAAATGTTTGTATTTTTCTCCATAGATTTCTTTGAAACAAATCACTTTCTTATGTCAACACTTGCCTTAATTAATATCAGTTGCTCGTGCTGTATCAGCAGTATTTCTATACATCTCATCTAATGAATATAAAATGAAGTCTTTTATGTGTTAACTAACTGCAGGTTTGGGAGCAAGGGTCCAATCCTGCAAACGCTTAACCATATGAGTAGATCTGTTAAGTTAATGGGACTACTTATGTAAGTAAGGATGTGCAGGACTGGATCTTTAATCCCTTACTACTCATGTAAGTAAGGGTCTGCAGGAACAGGTCAATATTTGAGAAATGTCTACATCTTTATACTCTCATTCCTCTTCAGCGATGCTGAAGGCTGGTTGGTAGGTTCCAGCATCATGCCAAGGACAGCCCTGTCATTCCATACAGAGAGGAGTCCTAGAGCCTTTCTGCTTCCATGTAGCTGACTCAGGCAGTTGTCCAAACACATTAAATCAGTGCTGTCTCCATTGAAATGACTTGTCTCTATTTCATGCTAACCCAAGATAAGAGAAATCCATCATGGGGCTTGATGCTTCTGGACATGTCCTTCTACTCCTTTGGAACACAAATTCTGTCAATCATATAAGGTCCTCTTACCTGAGATAACAGACATCGTCGGAGTCAGATTTGAACCTTGTTAGACTTTTGTATGGTCTCTTCTGTATTTACCAACACATTTCCTTTCCCCATATATATATACACACCTGCAAATGCGGCTTTTCCTGATTTCCTATTAAAACATAATTGTGTTCAACCATAATAAGCCTTGGTGCCAGTACCTTAGAATTACTATTTATCACAGAGAGACAAGAAGCTGTATATCTGTCATTTGATTTTGTCTAATTGATTTTATCTAATCTATTTATATTACACTAATCCCCATAGTCCCTGATCATCAGTAAGAATTCCGCTTGGGGAGGCTGCTGATGGGTAGTGGCTGCTTGCAACCTCATAAAGAGTTTTGAATTGGGTTTCTGTTTTTCAGCTCGTACCTAATTTCGCTAAAGACTGAGAAATCTCATCCCACAGATGCCTGAGGCGCTGATCCTGTATAGACATACACTGAAGTCAATGAGACTACTCATGTATGTAAAGATAAGCAAATGTGTAAGTCTTTGGCGGCTGGGGGCTTCAGAATGTATTGAAACTGTTGGGACTCAGAATTTGATTAGACGTTAAGCTCTTGATTGCTAGACTACGTAGTAAAAATGATACTTTCTACCTCTAACAGCTCACAGCTCTGAAATTTTAAAAATGTAACTATTTTCTCCTCTGCTCCCTTTTGCCCTGCCACACACACTCTGTGTTAACATCATACACTTGTCACTGGTTGAGGTTGCATTATTGTTGGTTTTGTGCACTGCGGTCCTTTCTGAACAAACATGATCCGTGCCCCTGGGCACCGTTCAGACAAACAACACACCAGACAAACAACACACTTCAGAGCTACATCAGTAGATGGTACATGGCTGAGGCGGTGATGAAAACCTGGGATGTGGCGAACTCATTATTGAAAGGCTTCCACACATTAGTTTGTTTTAAGGAGACAGTTTCTAAAGGTCAGTGCCATCTTAAGGGCGGTGTCTTCCAGTGGCTCTCCGGGTTGCTTGGTCGACACTTCAAAGTTTTGCCAGCATATCTATGTCAGTTAGCAGTGTGACTTTTTTACGACAGAGCAATGGTAGCCAAAGCCCTGTGTAGATGTAGTTATTCTGTCAAATAAGTGCTTTTGCCAGTATAACTTATTTGGCATGCTGAACCAGAACAAAATAGAGCAACGGAAGCCTTTTTTGCCAGTATAACTGTGTTTCCACTAAGAACATTTTGCCAGTAGAGCTATACCAGGGTAGCTATACTGGGAAACTTTTAAGTGTAAACAAGGCACAAGTCTTTTCTGAATAAGGAGCACAGTATTCACTTCCATCAAGAAAGCTGGTTGAATAGGAGACACTGAGAATTTTCTTTGTAGAACATCATATTTTTAAATAAATTATTCAGTGAATATATTTTTTCATTATTCATCCAGCTTCTACAACGGTGGGCAAATAATTTGTGAATAATTATGAGATGTGGACAATATTTCAAATAACTTTTTATGTATTGATTTTGAAGTAGGGCTCTAAGGAATTATTTTCTTGATCAAACTTTTCAAAATATGATGTGCTTCTCCCTCCCCCTCCCCCCCGCTTTTTAATGACATTAGGACATCTGTATTTTTTTTTTTTTGGTGTTTCCTTCTCAGACTTGTCTGTTGTCAGTTGTTCATGACTCCTGGGGCAAGTTTGACAGCCATAATTTATTACAGAAATCCTGGTTTCAGTATATTGCTGATGCCTCAAATTTGTCTGGATATTTCTTCCTGTGTCCCCTGTCATATTTTTGAACAGTATATACATATTCAAAAGGATTTCTCTTTGTATTGCTGCATCTCAGCAGAAGAGGTGGAGAGTTGCAGACAATTGTACTGTGACCTTCAGAAGCATGGAGCCATTCATAGTAAATGCTGCCGATTAATTGAACTTTTTTTTTTTTTACTTTGTACAGATTTATAGGTATCCCAACTGATTAATGGTTTAGAGCAGTGTTTCAGTCATTTGTTGGGGATAGGTTTAGCACTGAAACAAACCAACCTGCAATCAATATGGATCTTCAAGAGATGAATCTATCACTGTCAGATGTGTACTGTGCACAGTATTTTCAGCTGGCATCTAAGTAGTTAATGATTATATATTGGAAAATATTTCAAACAGATTGATTAGCACACCAGCTGCTGCTGCTGCATTGCTACTGATTTGGAGTGTTTGGGAGTGGACAAAAGACACATTGTTGCAAACAATTTTCTAGAGAGAAGATCAGGAAAAGGATGCTGGCTGTCGAAGTCAGTTAGATTGCTGGTTTGGGACCAAATCCTCCTCTGACTTTCCATGCATTGCAACTCCATTGGACTTATCTCCAGATCCCAACGTCCTTATAATCTATGATTAAATAGAAGCATTTAGACTCATTGACTCAGACTTTAAGGTCAGACGATTTAGTGTTTGTTAAGGAAATCCAAGTGGGTTCTTGGTGATACTTCAATACATAACAATCCCTGTCTAATACCTCACCAAACGTGCTACTTTAAAAATTAAAATCTTTCATTTATTTTCATGCCAATGCTGAATTATAGTAACAACACTGAAGAGCAGGCTAAAGGATGTTTGGATAGATGACAAGGATAACTCTGGCATGTAAGTGCAATACTACTACTAATAAAAAGAACCATTATTTGATGTATTCCATTAACAATACTTACCATACATGTAATCAAACTAATAAAATTGACATTAATCACTGCTATTGTCATTCCACGAACGTGAACCATTTAGCATCTCCAAATAGGGGGAAATGAATGCATTACTTTAAAAAAAAAATTCTTGACATTCTTCATGCCAGGATTGAACTAGTAATAAGTTACATATTGTACAGATTTTTCAACATATTAACTGTCTAGTTTCTGGAATTGCTTTAACATGAACGTCTAACTCCCTCAACAAAAAAAAAATCATCTTTAAAGGGTCATCATCATGATTGTTCCCATGCTTGGATTGTGTTTCTCAGATTTCTGAATTGTGCCTTCTTTCAGGAGTGATGTAATATTTGTAAAATCAGGTGTTGGCTCCCCTATGTGGCTGAGGAACAGCCGTGGCAATCGAACCCTTAATGACAAGGTACAAAGGAAAAGGGAGGACATGACTGCAGAGAGATTAATCCATGTATGGAATTAAATAAAATAAAACCCTACAAATGCAGAGTGCTTAATGTCTTTTTTTGACATCATTGTGTGCTTCACAAAATTAAGCTGATTAAGTCTGACAGCAACCATATGGAGTAAATATTTTCTCTCATAGCCATTGTGGAGTTGTGAAAACTCAGGCACGGAAAGATTAAGGGTCAGATTTTTACAGGTATGTAGGCACCTAAAAGGGCACGTAGGTGACTAGGGGGATTTTCGGATGTGCCTAGGCAACTCGCTCCCATTGGAAAATCCCGTTAGGCACTTATCTGCATCTCTAGGTACTGGGAAAAATCTGGACCCAAGTGTCCAGTTCTTGCCACTCCTACTGACATTTAGTAGTACTGAAAGCCCCGATTTATCAAAGCATTTAGGTCTGGATTTTTAAAGATATTTAGGTACCTAATGCCTATTGATTTCAATGGGAGTTTGGCAACAAAATACGTTTTAAAAATCTGACCCAGAATCACTTGCTGGACCTCATCCCATATTAAGCACAGCACTGAAGCATGTTTTATGGAAAGTGAAATGGGACTTAAACACGTGCTTACATTTAAGCACATACTTAACTGCTTTGTGGAACAGGGATGGTTCACTGAATCAGGGCCAAAGTCCTTAGTGATTTGTCCAAAGCCAAAAAGCAAATCAATGGGAAAGATGGGGCTCGAATCTTGAACTCCTATCTTCAATCTCTTACCAAAAGACTAGACAATTAAATTAAACTCTTGCTTTCCTTACTGCTTTTCAGATGAATAGATTTCTCTAAGGGTTAGGCCAGCCAGTATGACTTATTTTAAAATTTATTCACACAGCTCTGCTGGCCTGAATTGCTGGTGGTAGCAAACTTTGCTTGCCTTGATTTTTAGTAGATTTAGTGGGACTTATGAAATCAAGCCGGGAAATACTGTATGCTGTGATTAGAAAAAGGATTAGATTCATAACAACTTATTTAACACCCCTTCTGACTTGGAAGAACAAAAGTAATGGGGTTAAGTAGTAGCAGTGAAAGTGCAAGAGAAACTTCATAGGTATTAGAAAAGTTAAGCCACAGAACAGGCTCCTAACAGCGCTGGTGGGGAATCTCCTTCGCGGGAGAGATTTAAGGCCAGCCCCAACACCCATCTGTGAAGGGTAGTTTAGGGATAATGAAGTCCATCTTGCTGCACTGTAAAAGGCTGCAGCAGATGATACTGCTTGAAGCCAATTTTAGGAAGAACTTAGGCAGGGAAATATCTTTTCCTTGACTGAGAAGAAAGAACTGAGAGCAGCAGCACGTGGACCACTACTCTGACCTGCCTCTGCAGCATACAGGCTGACTGGCAAGTTTGTTCTGAAAGGGAAGGAAATAATCTAGGGAAAATCACTGTAGGGGGCTGGCTTCAGAAGAAGCTGCTAGAGTCTGCGTACGCCCTAATGGGTTCAGTGATGTCACAGCAGTTGCTGGTGTGCCAAAAGCTACGTGTTGGGAGCTGCCATTGTATTAGTTTTAAAGCATTTTTTTTAATGAGTTTGTTTTAATGATGTGTGGGTAAGTGAAGAAGCCCCAATGAGTCTTGTAGTCAAGGCACTGGACTGGAAGTCAGGAGATCTGGCTTCAAATTCCACTTCTGTAGGTTTGCTGGGTGACCTTGGGCAAGTCATTTAGTCCCTCTCTGCCTCCGTTATACATGGGGATCTGTGATGGGGTGTTCACCCCACACAAGACTTAAAAGGGTTAAGTTGGCCAGGTAGGCCAATTAGCTCCCCGGGCTGCATCTGAAGGAGGAGCCAGGGATATAAGTAGAACAGGCTCAGCTGGGCAGGAAGAGGTACGGGCTATATAAGCCAGGAAGCTGGCAATGGGGGTGGGGAGAGGGGCAGTCACTCCCTGGGAGAAGGGAGGTGTGTTCAGGACTATAAAAGGTAGTCCACAGTGATTCCGTGGGAGGAGGGAGTTGGGAGGCTAGCAAACCCAGAGAGGGGGGAAGCCAAGAAGGTAGGAGAAGGCTCAGGGGAACAGCATCCAGGAATAGGAGCGCAGACTTTGGCTGCTGACTAGAGGGACCCTGAGCCAGGACCTAGAGTAGAGGGCGGGCCCAGGTTACCCTACCAGTCGCTGATGAAGTGGCACCGGTAAGGCAGTGAGCAGGAAGACTGCTTGAACCCATCTGTCAAGAGGAACTTTGATACCCCGGAAGGGGAGAACATGTGTGGTGACCCAGCCACAGGGCTGAGTCCTGAAGAGGAGGCTGCGGTTTCTGGAGTGAGAGGGGTCCGTATGGCAAGAGGACAATGGGAGAGATACCGCCAGAGGAGGGCACAATGCATGGCAAATCTAATCCCAAGGAAGGCCAGGAGGAGGCGCCACCTGCAGTTAGTGGATCCCATGAGAGGGTCATAATACTTCCTTTCCCCCTCCCTCTGTCTGCCTATTTATATTGTAAGTGTTCTCACTTTGCGTTTGTGAAGTGCCTAACTCAATGGGTCCCAAATCTCAGGTGGGTCCTTTAGGTGCTACTGTAACAATAGTTTCAATAATCAGGAGTTTCAAATCCTTCAATAAGTTTCATCCTCTCTGCTAATCAGTGAAAGCTGGTTTTATAAGGTTTCCTGGCTTTTCCCTTTTCATTCCCAGCCCTGCTCTGTTACTCTAAACTGGCACGCTTCTGCAAGACTCTAAGCCGGGAATGAAGTCTCTGTTTCCCAGTGAGCAAATGGAGTATCGGCCAAGCAGGAGGAACAACGGGGCCAGAAATTGGCTGCAGCTGATGAGCAAAGACTTCTCCTGTCAGAGAGGAGCTCCTTAATAGTGCAGGCACCGCTTCCGGCATAGGGAGAAGGCCAGGGGCTGGGTATGGCTGGAAAGTGGGTGTGATGGAGAGGCTCTTTGGCAATTCATCACTGGTGCTGGATCTGTTAAGGGCCTTGCTTCCTTGGCCCAGGTCAGTGCTGCCAGGAAACAGCTCTAAGTCTCACTGAGCCTGCGCCTGGCTCTGAGAATGCTCTGACACTGGATCCCTGATTCACTCTGATGGAGCAGAGAGATTGTGAGCTAGTGGAGAACGGGTTAAGGAGGCTTATGGGCCAGGCTAGGCTTGCCCGGGTATACCTGCAGCCAAGGTTAAGTCGGGGGGAGCGCGGGGTGATAAAAGGACAGAATTTGGCATAGTTGGGGGCTGGCTGGCCAGGAAGGAAGATGGAGTGTTGCCTCTCTGTCTGAAGGGAGCTTTGTCTGTGGAGTTGCGCAGAGATGGGCGTGCTAGCTGGAACAGCCACTGAGTGAGTGGCGCCCAAGTAAGAGACTGTTTGGGAGACTAGCCCACAGGGAAGGATAAATGGACCCGCTGGAAGACTGGGGGATGGCCCAGTATTGAGTTGGGTTTGATTGTTTGTTTTGGCACTGTGGGGCTGAGTTCCTCCAACCCCCCAGAAGGGGATAAGACTGAGGGGACAATTAGCTGGTGGGCCAGAGCCCTGCTAAAGTGGGCACTGGAGGTAGAGACGACTTCTTCCCCAAGGAGACCTCCAGCCAAAAAGCAGCCCCCGGAAGACTTCCAAGGGGCTGCTGTTCCCACCATGCCACTACACACCATCACTGGGTGAAAGAAAGAATCAAACCCAATAGCCTTCTTCTCTTCTCAGGGGAGTGGGGATACCACACAGCTATGCTTGCTGGTGAAATCATTCTTTTAAAATGTAAAATAAATCTGAGACTGTATAGCAGGTTACACTGATTACCCCACATACAGCTATAATATGACGTAGTTACTTATTTCCTGCTGAACGCTCTGTAAACATGAACAAGATTCAGAGTTTAATATAATATCCTTAAGAGGGCGGGAGAGAAAAAATATGATCAAGTTAGTATCGTTCATTTGATCTTGAGTTATATTAAAATGTCCTCTGTTTTGTGGTCCATTCAGCTGTACCTATGTATCTCCTGTCGCCGATATCCACATGTCGCTTGCTATTCTGCCACTACTCCTTGACTCACCTGTTAACTAGAGCTCGTTGGGATTTTATTTTTTCAGAAAAAATGTTGATTTTTTGATTTTCATTAAAAATTGACTTTTTTCAGAATTTGGGTGGTGTCAAATCTGATATTTTTTGGGGAAGCAAAATGATTTTTTGGGGGGGAGTGGGAGAGAGGAATTTCTGTTTTATCAAAAATTCATTTTGTGTCAAAATGTTTTGATGGAAAACTTTCAACCAGCTCTTCTGTTGACATTCCCATGCTATGAACGTCTGTATTCTAGGTGATGTTGCCTCTGACCCAATCTGAGAATGTAGATACTTGATGGGGCCCTCAATGGATGCACATGCAAATTTATCATGAGCACAAAATTGAAGCACATAGTGGGAAATAAACTCTCCCTGTGCCTCTTTGAGAGAGAGTTTGAGAAAACCTAGGGAGGTGGTGGAGTCTCCTTCCTTGGAGGTTTTTAAGGCCCGGCTTGACAAAGCCCTGGCTGGGATGATTTAGTTGGGAATTGGTCCTGCTTTGAGCAGGGGGTTGGACTAGATGACCTCTTGAGATCCCTTCCAACCCTGATATTCTATGACTCTATGATTCTATGAAAAGCTGAATGGTACTGCTTGAGATGCTTCACATATACATACTTGACCTAGTAACTAATGCAAGTGATATTTGTTATGGAAGGGAAACATCAACAACATTGGGTAGACAAACTCTATATATTAAGGGTAAATTCAGACTTCAGGTTCACTGAAATGTTTGATGTGAACAATACGTATTTACAATCTGCCACTATGAATGGTTTGAAAAGAATGTGGAAGAATGGACACAATCCCATTCTGGAGAAACGGTGGGACAGTATTGGCAGGATATGTTGGAAAAAATTCTGTAAACCATAGGAATGTATTCTACCTCTTCCCTTTTCATGAAAAGGCAGTGAACAATATGGAATACATGGCAACACTGGTTCCTGGAATAACCTATGCCACCGATGTATCAGTGCAGGACAAGTTAATGCAAGATGGAAAATGTAGTAACCTTCCTTCAACCCCCTTTCACCCAGGGTAGTCCCTTCTGGGCTATAGCAGTGACGCTGTATTTTATTCTAAAACAGTAGGTAGAGTATTTCTTAGAAGAACAGTTTCTTGGCCATTGTCTTTTAATTATCTGTGTATACATGGCCGCACACAATCTGATTTTTTTTTAGTAGGGTCGCTAGTTGCTACGGCTTTACAATTAAAGATAGTAGTAATATTTTGGCTTCAAATATACATATAGCTCTGAAACTAGACTATGTGGCTATGTATTTGCACATATACATAAATCCTGCACCAGAGTTGAGAGAATTTCACTTCTTAAATTTTAAATGTAAGAATAATAAAGGCTTGAAAGTTCAGCTGCCACTGAGTTATTTTCCAGAATTGCAAAAGGATGAGGCAAACAATGAAAAACCCATTGAAAACAAAGAACTTTAGAACTTGACTAAAATGATACAAACATCCTGAGGCAGAGTGTTCATTCTGAAGTAGCCTTGCTTAAAAAGGTATCTTGAGATTTTTCCAGTGCATTCACAGGTATAACTTCAGAACTATCTTTCACCAGCTTGACAGTCTTTTAGGTACCTGGAGAACACTCTGTGTGAGAGGATAGACTGTAAAATGTCTGCCAAAAACTTTTCCTGCTCAGTTTCAAACTACCTTACTCTTGCCAGAAGAGAAGAAATCTTTAGGTGACCTAACAGAATTTGTGGAATTACCATGGGGATTGTTGAAGCTGAGACAGAAGCCACTTTTTAAACAGGTCAAAGTTTCAAAAATCATAGGGCATAATGTACAAATGAAGGAGCCTGTTCAGCATATGAGCATATGCTTAATTCCATCCCTATTCAGCAAAGCACTTAAGCATGTGCATAAGTCTCTTTGATATCAAAGCACATGCTTTGCTGGATCAGGATTTAAGGGCCCTATTGTCTCCTTTGCCTGTTTTAAGCAAAGGAAATTGAACCCACAGAATCCTGCCTGGAAGGGAAATAAATAGAAGTTTGGCGTTCCATCTGGATAGGATTGTTTCCCTCTTTCCAAATCTTGTGGAAGACACTCCACCTGGATCAGGATCTGCACTGTGGAGAAGAGGGATCCGAGAATCATGTACTTCAGAGACCTGCAAAACTCTGCAGGCAAGAAAATGAATTTAATAACTAGCAGGAAACTCTGTGTGGAATGCGACGAATACTGGTCAATACAGTGAATATGGGATTACAATATTTAGTAGTGAGTATGGGATTAGAGTATATAATATTAAAAAATAATGAACATATGGATGAACTGCCATTAAAACAAATAGTAATAATCAGTGCAAGAGACAGCTAGAGAGTGTTTTGGTTTTTTTTCTAGGCAAAGGTATAATCAATGGGTCTGTTGAACATCCAGGAATGTTGGATTCAGATACAACACAATACTATGCTCAGGTTGCATTATTATTCTCATCCCCATTTTGTTGAAGGAGAAACAGGCACAGAGAAACAAAATGACGTGTCCTGTTTCCTGCAGCTAGTCCCTGGCAGAGCTAGGAATAGAAGTCAAACAGGTTCTTGGCCCTACGCTATTTAACATTTTTATCAATGTTCTGGAGGAAAACACAAAATCATCAGTGGTATAAAGTTTGCAGATGACACACACATTGGGGGAGTGGTAAATAACAAAAAGGACAAGTCATTGAGTCGGAGCAATCATTTAGTAAACTGGGTGCAAGGAAACCATGTGTTTTAATATGGCTAAAGGTAAACATATACATCTAGGGACAAAGAATGTAGGCCATGCTTACAGGATGGGGCGTGCTATCCAGGGAAGCAGTGACTGAAAATGATTTTGGGGGGGAGGGGTGGTCATTGTGGAAAATCAGGTGAACATGAGTTCTCAGTTTGAGACAGTGGCCAAAAGAGCTAATGCAATCCTTGGATGTGTAAGCAGATAAATCTTGAGTAGGAGTAGAGAGGTTATTTTCCCTCTGTATTTGGCACTAGTGTGACAGCGCTGGAATACTGTTTTGTATTCTGGTGCCCACAAGTCAAGAAGGAGGTTAATAACTTGGAGAGGGTTCAGAGAAGAGCCACAAGAATGATAAAGTAGTAGAAAACCTGCCTTATCATGATAAACTCAAAGAGCTCAATCTATTTAGCTTCACTACAGAAGGTTAAGGGGTGACTTGATTACAGTCTGTAAGTATCTTCAGGAGGAACAAATATTTAACAATGGGGTCTTCAATCTAGCAGAGAAAGGTTGAAGCTAGACTACAGAAGTTGAAGCTAGACAAATTCAGACTGGAAATAAGATGTATATTTTTAAAGGTGAGGGTAATTAACCATTGGAACAATTTAGCAAGAGTCATGGTAGATTCTCCGTCACTCGCCATTTTTAAATCGAGATTGGCTATTTTTCTAAAAGATCCGCTCTAGAAATTATTCCGGGGCAAGCGTCAGAAAAGAGGCCTGACTAGATGATCACAGTGGACCCTTCTGGCCTTAGGAATCTATGAATCCTGGCTAGTTGGTCCATCCATGGCTTTGGCCTTCCACCAGCTTATACTTCAATTTTCACTTCCACCTCAAGAAAGCTTTCACACTCTTCAGGGGAGAGTATACTGTTCAGTTGCATTTCTCCAATCAGGGAGGTAAAGCAGTGACTACGCAAACAGTCTTTTTTGGGGTGGGGTGGGGGGGTGGAAGTCGCGGCAGAAAATGTCCTTCAGTGTGAATATTGAGCACATCTTTTCCTACTAAGTCAAAAGAGGATGATTTTAGACATAAACCCTGAATTGAAGGCTTAGCTGTGACTCTCCTCCACCCCCACGTCCCTGGATTTGTCTCTAAACCACATTATTGTAACATAGCTTTTGCTATGTGAACAGTTTTCTAAGATGGCAATTAAGATTGTGATTTTTTTTTTCTGGGGCTGGATGACAGCTGTGTGTATTCTTCACATGTACCAGTTCACAAATAAAGCCAGTAGCAGTCTTAGTCACTTTCTGTACATGAAAGGTGTTAACACTCTTTGAAAATTCAGCTTTCACTGAATTATTGTCTAAAATCCCAAAAGGAGAAAGAAGACACCAAGAAAACGTCTATAAACAACCAAGTTTGGCACTTACTCTCTGGAAAGGATACAAACTTCCAGAGGCAGCATGAATTCCAAGCCTGTCCGCTCTAACGTGGGCTTTCTATAACTCTTCCCCAGAGTATACAGTGTATTTCTAACAGAGTTTCATATCCAGCTTTCAGGAAATTTGACAGCCTTTCACATTCTCAAACTGTAGATTAAGAAGAGGTAGGGGAAAATCTGGAAGTTTTTCTGAACAAATTTTCCCTCTCCATTTTCAAACATGAAGTCAGACTAAGTAAAATCTGACACAAAATGCCCGAAAGGTAAGAGTGTTGGATGGTAGCAACACCTTGCAGCATAAGATAACTAGGAACAACAGATAATTCCAGGAACAACTAAGATGCCCTAGTATTGCAACCTGATAAAAATGAAGAAGATAGAGAGCATGATTCTGATCCTATTGTAACAGGGTAAGCAAGTGATACATGCTTCGGCCTTTCGTGTCCAATGGTAATCCCTGGGCATGTGCATGTCAGTTTAAAATCAGCCTTTGTTTGCTACAGGACAGTTAAATTTCTTTCTTCCAAGTTACTTCTCACACACTCCCAGTTTAAGCTAACATCTAACACCTTCAAATTTTTAAGGCTCTTGACTGGCTCTCAGAAAAGGGTTGTTTCTACATCTAATATATGTTCTATTCACAACTGTCTCACACAGCTGCAAACCGTATTCATATGCAACACTTTCTGAAACAATGCAATTTGTTACAATTAATTTGGACTGACCTGATTTCATAGAAAAATTGGCCTCAATAAATCCATGCTCAAATAGATGCAGAAATACTAACTGAATAGTATTCTTCTGTTACATCCAGGGGACCTGGAGAAATATACTGAAATCAAGAGAGTTATGTATGTAGTCCAGGTCACCTCTTAAGGGTTTGTGATTAATAAAACAGCAATTATCCCACTGAGTCCAGAGTAGGAAGAGATGGATTTATGGTGACTCTGGGATTTGAGGTGTTTGTTTGCGGTGAACTCACAAAAAGAGCCTGACTTAGTCTCTTTTATTGATGGCTTTCAGGGGAACTGTAAATGAATGCAAGCTGTGCTTTCTATGTATGGAAAAGAACAGAGGAGGCCAAAACCACTTATTATTGTCTGGCATTTCAGAGCCAGAGAGAGTGCATAGCAACCAGTTCGATTACACAGGTCTCTGGTCCAAATTGGTAAAGGCACGTAACTCTGCCATAGCAAATTTGCAGACCATTAATGACAAGATATCCTTCCCTCAGATTGTGAAATTTGACACTGCAATGGTTTGGCCTAATGGCAAGAATTCGCTGAAGTGCTGCCTACGTGCTTTATTCTTTTATTAATATTATTGAGACTCCTGTTGGAGCTTGGGGGATAGGATGGCAATTTGAACATGCTTTCAGAGACTGCTTTGCAAGGGTTCAATCCTGTAAGGAGTTGAATATTTTGTCCCTTAGCCAGCAAAGCACTTCACCATGAGATTAATGATAAGCCGGTGAGTAGTCCCAATAAAGCCCGGGGGATGACTCCCATTCTTAACATAAAGCATGTGTGACAGATATTGCAACCACATTCAATGATCTTTGGGGACCCTATGGTCATAAAACTGTGAATGGTTTATGTATGACTGTGTTCTACTCCAGCGGTTTAATGTACTGTGATGTTCTACTACCACAGTTCCTACAGGAACTAAAAACAGTGGGAGGTGATTAAGGTGAATCACTGAGAATAAAACACTTGGGAGGCTCCACCTCCTGGAGTGGTTTGCACAAACTGGTTCAAGCTGGGTTTTCCAGAGACTAGGACAAAGAAAGGGCTCTTGGTATAAAAGGATGAGCTTGAATTGACGCAGGGCCTTCTTTCTGAGCCAACAAATGAACAGCACCTTCCATTGAATGGAATCACCAACCCTGTGGATGGGTTGGAAAGACTTTGGCCTACTCTGGCCCCATAAAACTGGTGGGTGACTTCTGGTAAGCTTTTCACGTGTGTATAGGAACTTGTATTGTTTCTTACATGTTTTCTCTGCAATGCTTTTACCTTAAGAATAAATGTGCTTGCTTAGAAAGAGCTGTATGGTAACTTGTAACTGCTGTCAATACACTGTTTAGGATACTCAGAGGGAAAGCAAAATACAGGCACTGGCTTTTAGGCAGACTGGCTTGCTGCGGATATCACAGTATAAGGCCAGGAGCTGTCCAGCCTTAAAACTCTGGTTAGGAGGGTGGGGCGGGGGGAGATCTGGGTCTGCAGCCAAAGAGGTTATGTCTGGGAGCAAAAAACTTTGTGTGCCCTCAAGGGACCATGGAGGGGGGGAAACAGGTGCAGTTATCCTGAAATGGTGGCAGCGTGCATTTAAATGATTTGTGGAATCAGGAGCTGAGTGCTCAGCAACTTGCAAGACTGTGACATAGCAGAGCTGCTAAAAATGTATTAAGTAATACATGAAAATGTCATCACTCCCCCACCCCTTTTCCTTGAAATTTTGCTCCAAAAAATTAATTAAAAGCAAAAAGATTTTGGGGAAGATTTTGACCATCTCTGCTCTCCAGTGAGCTTGGGGTATCAGTGTTAGCATGGCAACATCATAACATTTCCTTCAGAGCCAGGAAGCTTTGTCAAAATAGTCCACTGCTCCAGGGGTCTGATCCAAAGCTCATTGAAATGAATGAGACTTTCAGTTGATTACAGTAGGCTCTAGGTGAGCCCCCTCCCTCAAGCATAGGGAAGACTGTTAAATTAACCTGCAGAGAACAGGAGCATAATTTGCTATGGAGCAGGGGGGCAATTATCCCCCCCCCCCACAACCTTGGTTCTCTGCCCCTGACTTTTCATACAAGCTCCATTATGTCTTCTGTTTTTTGACCTTTTCCTCCCCCCCAGATGTTGGATGTGCTCATTATGAAAGCAATAGTTGCCTAGTTTTTCTCATTTGTGGTGCTGTTTAGGACAGAGAATGTTCTATGTGCTAACACAACATTGGACCCCCAGAATTTCTCTGAAACGATGCCCCTGCTACAGAAGTCAAAGTTGTGATGTTACTATGATTTGGCCTCTCTATTTCTGCATATTAAAACACTTAATAGTCAAATGGAAACCTACAGGCGCGCATATTCTTTCTTATTTGGCGACATTCTTTGTCTTATCTGTTTATTTTGCAATGTATCATTTTATTCCTCTTCAGTGCTTGAATTTCAGATTTAATTTTTGAGACTCCAAGGTTTTTTTTATGCAAGTTCTATAAATATTGATTAATTTGTTACTCCATAATGAGAAACATTTTCTATTCCGATTGCTCTGTAAATTAAAGAGGTAATGAACCGGACCTTTTGTCTATAAGTAATCATTGATTTATTTGACCAGAATGCAGGCAATACAGGAATGTGATGTATAATACAGAATATAGTATTTTCTGCAGTGAATCTTCATTTAAGGGATTAGGGAATGTTCATTCACCCCACAGCCATCTAAATTGTTGAAAATCCCCACATTGTTTATAATGACTCTATAGAAGGATTTTTCACAGTCGGACAAATTTTGGAAATAAAGAAAATATGTACAAATGGTAATTTACTCTGATAAAATCCTCCAGATAACACACGGAAAGGTGTGTGTGTTGTGGGTGTGGGTTAGAGCAAAGCAACAAAACTGTTAACTTATTTGAATAAGCACTGTTTCCATTGCAAACTAGCCAAGATTTTGCACTTGTTACAATTCTGAGTTTATGAATCAGAGTCTATTGCTGTGCAAATTATTGTGACATTTCATATTTAGCCCTAATATTTCACTGCAGGAGTAGGCTAGAGAATCTTTGACTCTCTCATGTATGGTGATTATGAGTATCATGTAAAGCATGTACCATGAACGTCAAGAGGTGGGGTTTTTGTACTGAGCTTAGATGACATTTAGGCCTAAATTCTGTAGTTCTGTGTCAAAACTCTCATAGACATTCATGGAGAGTGAATTTTGCCGAATTTGAGATTACAGGATAAGGCCCCTCTCCTTCAATAGGATGTGAATTCTAGAACCAATACAATTCAGAACCTTTGTGTTCTGCTTAATTCTCCCATCTCTGTTGCTGCTGACTCTGTTGTTGCTGTTATGTTATCTGCCATTGGAACTTTGGTGAACAGCTGCAGTAGCATGGGGGCGGAGGGTTCTTAAAAATGGTATCAGCTTTTGAAAACCAATAATACTGTTGAACAAAACGGCTCCACGACCCTTCTCCTTTTCCATGACAATAGTAGTTATTTGGGTAGCAGCATGGAGTGGGCACTGGTCTAGGAATTAGAAGGCCTGGGTTCTCTTTTCCTGAGTCTGCCACTAACCTCCTGTCTGACCTTAGGCAAGTCACTTCACTGCTCTGTGCCACTGTTTTCACCCTCCCACACATTGTCTTTTCTACCTGCTGGGCAGTCTCTGTCTCTAACCATGAGGTCAGACCACCCACACCTTGGTCCCTGAGTATTGTATCTTTCCTAGATTTGTATCTTTCCTAGATTTTCAGGCTCTTTGAGGCACACATTGTCTTGTAGTAGGTGTCTGAACAGTGCCTAGTCCTGATCCTGACTGGGCTCTAGGCACTACGCTAATACAAATGTAACAGCATTTGTTTTCCCTCCTAGTGCAATGACCTCCTTCCAAATGTGACCAATATAGCAGCAAAAATAATTTCTAACAATTAGAGCTGATTGAAAATAGTCAGTTTTGATTGGGAAAAAAAAAAACAATTTTTCCCCCCAAATGTCCTTTATTTTACTGGCCAGCTCTGCATGCAATCCACCATTCATTAACACTAGTCTCGTTTATTAATACAGGGCCTGAAAGGGGCTGGCCTGGCCAGGGAGTGGAGCCGAACCTCATGAATCTTGTGAAGGCTCCAGAAGGGATTATTTAGCTCTTTCTTTGTCTGATTCTGCCCCTAGCCACCTCCTCACAACTACTTCTGTGTGGCTAGCATCCTAAAGCAGATTACGAGGGAGCACAGAGACTGCAGTTGTTCCCATATCCTATGCTGAGGATGCAAAGGAGTGGAAGAGTTCCTTACTCCCAATTTTCTTCTTCCCCATACCCATATAGACCCCCCACAAAAGAGCATGTTTGAATAATCACAATTGAATTTGAAATTCGATGAGGGTAGATGTAGTCCACTCCCAATAATAGATGAGGAGGTGTCAATTCCAGGAGAGGAAAAGCTGCTTCTGTAATGAGCCAGCCACTCCCAGTCCCAGATTAATGGTGTTGAATTTGCAAATGAATTTTAGTTCTGCTGTTTCACTTTGAAGTCTGTTTCTGAAGTTTTTTT
>NC_048311.1:23936891-23969344 GCF_013100865.1 Trachemys scripta elegans
ATTAATCTGGGCTTGAATAGGGACTGGGAGTGGCTGGCTCATTACAGAAGCAGCTTTTCCTCTCCTGGAATTGACACCTCCTCATCTATTATTGGGAGTGGACTACATCCACCCTGATTGAATTGGCCCTGTCAACATTGGTTCTCTACTTGCGAAGTAACTCCCTGCTCTCCATGTGTCAATATATAATGCCTGCATCTGTAACTTTCACTCTATGCATCCGAAGAAGTGAGGTTTTTACCCACGAAAGCTTATGCCCAAATAAATCTGTTAGTCTTTAAGGTGCCACCAGACTCCTTTTTTTTCACATGCAAGCAGGGGTTTCTTGTCTCTATTTACTACACATGTATTAGAAAACCAAAAAATCTTAATACATTCCCAGGGCAGAAGTGACCTCTGTGATCATCAAGTCTGACCTCCTCTATAACAAAGGTCATATTATTTCCCTGGAATAATTCATGTTTGAACTGGAGCATGTTTTTAGAAAAGCATTCAATCTTGATTTAAATCAGTGATTAATTACCGCCCCCCCCATACACACACATATATGAAACACTAGCACTACAGATTAACAGGATTAGCTGAAACTGCTGTGTGTGTACAGTATAAACATAGTACAGTATAAAATACTGTCAATAAATTCAAACATCAAGGGTTGGGTTATTGATAATTTATAGCTATCTTCTTGATTCAGCTGACTGGCTCACAGCTTGTAGTTTGGATATGAGTGATGGTGCTTTTCAACCATTTGGAATTCACAGCTTTGGGGACCTTATGAAAAGTAGAAGCTAGGCACTCAGGGGGCCAGTTCCCTATTGCGTTGCTCCAGTTTCATGCCCATGCCATGCAGTGGTGAAAACCAGTGGAATACGTGGAGAATCTGGCCCAAGAATTAGATTTTTTTTTTAAATTTCCTGCAGTCTGTTTTAAGAACATGAAGAAAAAGGGTAAGCAATACATAAGCAATGCAAGAGCTACTGGCTCCTTATCTTGAGGGAGTTTATAGTTGACAGAGACAAGAAAATGTACAATTGTAAGCTTATTTACTCCATTTGTCAACCATCTGGGATGTAAAACCTCTGAAGTGCAGGAGCTGTCAGATTTAAGTCTAGTTAACCCAGTGGAAGCAATGTAGGTGATTTTAATTTGTTTGATCAGGCATGCAATCAAGTAACATCCTTGGACAAACTGCAGTACGGGTGCATTGTTTTTTTTCTGGGACTTTCAGACTGTTGTAGCAGTTGGTTATTGACAAACATATTTGTCAATAACCAATCAGATTCCTGCTGGAGGGTTGTTGCCAAGGTGGCATCATTCCCATCCTTGACACCAGTACTGGAGTGCTCTGAAAGGCCATGGGCCCACAGCTGAGGGTTGACCAAACAGGGCAGGAAACAGCAGCGTCCTCCTCTAATCCCATGGGCCTTCAGTAAGTAACTCATTAAGCATAAGGGTATTCTGAAGCTGCTTAAAACTGATTTAAGAAGGGGCACTAGGGTGCCAATTTTCCTATTAAAATTGAGCAAATCAGTACTAGAGACCTTTGAAGGAAACTCCAGAAATGGGGTGAGTAAACTACAGATGCTGTTTCTTGCCTTCTTTTATACTCCCCTTCAATATGCATGCAAAATTAATGGTCAGGATTTATCTTCACAGTTCCCTAAAGATAAAAAAAGTACAAAGAGGAAATACAGAGGAGCATGCTGGTCCGAATCATGACAACCTAATGTAGCATAGATGTAAAGATGAATAAGCTAATGGAGATGAAAAGCTTTGGTAGAGGGGGTTGATAACGCTTGCTTTGTTTTTGATTTGTACCTGCAGAAACTGAGCTATGTCCTCCTTTTGCTTGGTGTTTTGCTCAATAGTTTAAAAAATATATATTAGCAAGGCCTGCTGGCTGTATGACTTTCCCTGTCTTGTTGAACAAGCCCTTGAACACATGTGAGAAAAGATATAGAGCCAGGGAAATGAGTTAAGGAGAAGAAAGAGGGTCAAATCCTCTGCTGGTGTCAATTGGTGGAGCACAGCTGACTTCATTGGAGCAGCTCCAATGCACGCCGACAGAGATTTTGGCCTCTAATACTGCTGCTTTGGGGGAGGGCAAATAGAGTCGAGCGGGGATTTCAGGAAAGAACGTTAATAGGATGGACGGATGTGGAGCACGTAGTCACATCGCGTGCAGCTTTTTTCAAAGAGCACCTTGTTTGACACTGGGTGCCTTTCGTGTGATGTGTGCACTTGCAGGATCCGGCCTGTGGTCATGGCTGTTTATTTCTATCATGACAAAATGTACTCAGTAATGTGCACGTATTAAAACCAGGTGGGAGTGGTGCTGCTGTTGCCATCAAGAAATAACGAGTGGATGTTTTAACCCTTTGCTGCATGGAAGTTATGTGTGTTCTGCACCATTGAAAATCAGGTCACTTTACCTAAGGTGTCAAAATATGTAAATTTGTAAATGTAATTTTGCCCATGTCCCAGTTTTACTATCTGAAATGTGACACAGCAGTTTCAGCAAATCCTGTTAAATTGTGGTACTGCTAAGTGTAGTTTCACCACTAATACACCTACAAGGGCATGTATCATGCTAGCTTTACCCCATGGAGACTGAGGAGTATGGAGCCATTGGAATTCTATAACTAAATGTTTAGGTTGACTAAAATGAAGTTATGCCAATTTACTCCAGTGGAAGGTCTGGTCTATTCTTTCTTTGAGACAGAGTGAGAGACCATCTGTTCTAGGGTCTTCCATCTTCTCAGAGCCCTGCCAGATAGGCTGCAGGCCTGAGGGCTTGTCTACACTTGGAAGGTAACATGGTTTAAGGTAGGTGTGGATTTAAAGCACAATAGATGTTCCTGACCAGCTCCATTTGTGGACACTTACTCCGGAACAAGACTCCCTCATTCTTATTTATCTTAACCTGCATTGAAAGTGGAATAGGATCAGGGATGGCCGTGTTGACAAACCCTGATATCAGCAGGATTTGGCTGGAAAGCTTCATTTCTCCTTTGCGTGCTAGACCTGTAATAGACTTTTGTTTCCTATGACCTGGCTCATTTGCAAAGTGCAAAGACTCTGTGGGTAACCAAAAGACTTCCTGCTAGGCAAAAAAGAAAGTTTGAGAGAGATTTATAATTCCTTCCCTACAGCATTCTCTACCATTTAGTGTTTCATTCAACCTCTTAGCTGAGCTGCGGTTGTGTGCATGATAAAAGGAAGTTTGTAATGCAGCCACCCTTGGTAGATGATATAATCCTTTTAGTAGGCAGGATGTAAAATTGGTCCCATAACCCATCAGGATCTCCTCAGAAATTCCGGCAAGGATAATTAATTTTTTCCTAACCACTGAGCAATCGTTAACTCTCCCACTGTCACTAAATGCCTCTGACCTTCAACCGTTCTACCATCCTCCTGCAGAGGGTACACCTACAATCCTTCAAGGACACAGGCTGTCTCAATTACTGTTTCAAAATGTATCTTCCCCTTAGGGGAAAGAGTCTTGTTTGAAGCAATTTCTGCTTGCTCAGAATATCCATCAAGGCCAATAATATAACATACCGTACTTTCCAGTGGCAAAAGAACCTGTATTATTAAACGGAATAAAACTCAATTTTATTAACATAAATCATTAATAGTATATTAATGGTAACACTGTACTACTGTAATATTGAAGGTATATCTAAAATGTTAATAATAGGGGAAGTGTAGTCTAATGGTTGAAGCACAGGACAGGGAGAAGTAGGTTCTCTTTACAGCTCTTCCCCACAGCTGCATGACCCTTAGGGCAGCATTTTCACTAATATGAGTGGTTCAATTTTTGGATGCTCAGCCTGTCTAATTTGGGCCTTATTTTCAGAAATATTAAATACATGGATTTCTTGTTTGTAGCCAATGGGAGTTTTGAAGGCTTGGTACCTTGGAACGTTAGGCCCTAGGGTTCTCAAGTTAAAGTATCCAAAATCAGAAGCCACTTCTAAACATTTTTGGCCTTAACCTCTCTGTGCATCAGTTTTCCCATCCCCCAACGTGGGGATAATGCTTGCTACCTCACTGGGGTATTCTGATGTGATGTTGAGTAAAAGGCTGAGTCATGATTTTCATGGGTCCGAGCACCAATAAATTCCATTGACATTAATATGAGCTACAGATGCTTAGTACCTTTTGAAAATCAGCCTAGGAGTTCCTCAGATGGAGGGTGCTGTAGGCATTTACAATATTATTTAAACTGAGGTTTAATACATCATAGTTAGAATTAGAAATACAACACACTTAGACACGTGTTTGATGGTAAAGCAAACCCCATAATGAGTATGTCAGGCTAAATCCTCAGCTGCTGTCAATTGGCATAGCTCCATTGACTTCATCCCTATGCCAACTTACACCAGTTGAGGATCTGGCCTATTTTATTAGTTCCTTTTTTAAATTAAGTTACTTTTGAGACATTGATGCAATTACTTTAAATGATATGTACCATGCAGGTGCTGAGATCTTAATAGTCAGGTCACCCTGTTATCCAAAAATATTTCTACCTTTCCTTTTTGTTGTGTTTCAAGCAAAACACACGACAAGCCTTAGCACACAAGTCAGGATTTTATTTGCCCTCAGATCCATGCGTGAGTTGGTCAGGTGTATCATATCTGCCATGTCTTCTGTACAAGGGGTTCCACTCACTAGAAACCTACTCCCTTAGCACAATGTTTTGCTTCCTTTTCAAACAGTAATTATTCCGAGATGCAAAATTGTCTCTCAGCATCTCCAGAACGTAGGGGAGGGTCTACAGCGAAATGATTAGGATTCTCAGACCTGCATATTAGGGCATAGGAAGCCAAAGCTCCAGAAAACAAGCTCTTTGCAGTTATAGGCACATTCCCAATTGAAACATTATTGTAAAATGTCTGACTACACCATTTAAATAAATAATCACTGGAGTCACATTTCCACTCAGCTGACAGACTGCTTCTTATCTCAGTAATTTTTATGGTTCCCAAACCAGAGCTCCATGCACCTCATATACAAAATAATCGCATTAAAGCAAAGCGTTCTTTTGCTGTCTTTATGAGGGATACATTTTTTTCTACATATTCCCTGGGAAGGAATTCTGGTTAAAAACCTGGAAACTTTCAGTGCCATTATATTTGTTGCAGAAATTGTAATGAAGCAATTAAATATTAAATCATCAATCAGACTTGCTGCATTTCTATTTAGTTAGAGCAGAAGCATCCCAATTCAAGGAGAAAAAATAATGAAACCATAACCAGCCAACACAGAGTTTTTACAGTGCTGCCTGCCTAAAAAATAGGGCAGGCTCGGGTGAGTTTAGTGCCACCTATCTATTTGTATATAATGAGACAGCACAATAAGCAAGCCACAAACTCAGTAGCAACCTACAGGGCCTAGCACAATGGGGGCATGGTCTCTGATTGGGGTCTGTAGAAGGTACAGCAATATAAATAAATAATATCTATCTTTGGTTACCTCTACACTAGGAGTACAATTCCCCTTGCTTGTGTACATGCATAACAGTGCTGGTTTCAGACCCTCTGTGGTAGTGTAGACACAGCTTTAGGTCCCCATCTCCATAATATCCAAGCACTTCACAATCTTTAATGTATTTACAAGCCCACCCCTCAGGTGAAGTAGGAAAGTGGAGTTTTACAGATAAGAAATGGAGGCACAGAAAGAATAGGTGATTTACACATGGGTCTACAGGAAACCTGTAGAATACAAGACTTGAACACAGATCTCCCATGTTTTAGGTTACTAGCCTAGCCACTAGCCCATCCTTGCCCTTGTAAGACTGTTCCTAAATACCTTATGTCATAGCAACAGTATTGCCAAGCCCAAGAACTCAAAAATCATGAGTCAGGGCCCCAAAATTATGAGTGTGTTAAAAATTGTGAGATTTTTTAAAGAAATCAATGAATTCAGCGTTCTTTTTGTTTCCCTTCTAGTTTTTGAGCTTTCAGGGTTCACATTCTCAAGCTTTTATTCTGCAACTGTGAGGACTAGACATTTACTAATTCTTTTAAAATGAAAGTTGCGATTGTCACATAATCCCACCACTCCAATGGCTGGTGACTGGAAGAACATCACCACCCTGTTACCAGACGCATTATAAAATGATGAGATCTTGCACCATAGTAGTGGTGTTCTTTTTGAGGCAGTGCTCTTTGCCCAGCCCTGGTGCGAGTTAGTGTTCATGTCTGCCTGCTGGAATTAATCTTCATTTATAGTATAGATTTAAAAAACAAACCCACACACGTTCAGCTGGTTGAAATTCAGAAAATTCAAGAATATAAATTTTTGTGTTGTAAAAACTTTGACGGTCTGTATACTGGGGCAGATTCTCACTTACGCTTTAGCTGCTTTACATCTCTAAAGAGCCTTAAATTGGGAGTATATTACATTTCATCCCCTTTTAAGACTCTTTACGTTGCCAGAGTGGTGTAGTGAAGCATTGGTATACATGAGCGTCTGGCCCACTGGCATTAGAAAAATACTGTCAATGTTCATTTTAAAAAGCTCAAATATACTCAGAATAGTGTAGTTTATTAGCTATGGGAGTGATTTTTTTCTATTCTGTTCATTGCACCTTTATATTTCTGAGAACTCTTACGCTACAGAGTTCAACAACCATTTTGTGATGAGTTGCTGTGTAGCCTGTTATATAAGTGAAAGAGAGAGATTGTGCTCTCTTTCTATTTCACGCAGACTTTACTTATTCTTTCTTGTTGTTTTCCTTAATCTAAAATAACTCCTCTTAGACTGGGAGTACATCCTTTTTATAAGAAATAAGACTCATAAGAATGGCCATACTGGGTCAGACCAACGGTCCATCTAGCCCAGTATCCTGTCTTCCAACAGTAGCTAATGCCAGGTGCCCCAGAGGGAATGAACAGAACAGGTAATCATCAAGTGATCCATCTCCTGTCACCCATGCCCAGCCTCTGGCACACACAGGCTAAGGACACCACCCCTGCCCATCCTGGCTAATAGCCATTGATGGACCTATCCTCCATGAATTTATCTAGTTCTTTTTTTTACCCTGTTATAGTCTTGGCCATCCACAACATCCTCTGGCAAAGCGTTACACAGGTTGACTGTGCATTGTGTGAAGAAATACTTCCTTTTGTTTGTTTTAAACCTGTTGTTTATTAATTTAATTTGGTGATGCCCCCCCCCTAGTTCTTATGTTATGAGAAGGAGTAAATAACACTTCCTAATATACTTTGTCCACACAGTAATGATTTTATAGACTTCTATCATATCCCCCCTTAGTCATCTCTTTTCCAAGCTGAAAAGTCCTGGTCTTATTAATCTCTCCTCATATAGAAGCTGTTCCATACCCCTAATCATTTTTGTTGCCCTTTTCTGAACCTTTCCCAATTCCAATATATTTTTTTTGAGATGGGGTGACCACATCTGGATGCAGTATTCAAAATGTGGTCGTACCATGGATTTATATAGAGGCAATATATCCTCTGTCTTATGATCTATCCCTTTCTTAGTAATTCACAACATTCTGTTAGCTTTTTAGATGGTTGCTGCACATTGTGGGGATGTTTTCAGAGAACAATCTACAATGACTCCAAGATCTCTTTCATGAGTGGTAACAGCTAATTTAGACCCTATCATTTTATATGTATAGTTGGGATTATGTTTTCCCTATGTGCATTACTTTGCATTTGTCGACATTGAATTTCATCTGCCATTTTGTTGCCCAGTCACCCAGTTTTGTGAGATCCCTTTGTGACTCTTTGCAGTCAACTATGGACTTAACTATCTTGAGTGCTTTTTATAATCTGCTAATTTTGTCACCTCACTCTGTATCCCTTTCCCCTGATCATTTAACAGTACTGGTCCCAGTACAGACCCCTGGGGGACACCACTATATACCTTTCTCCATTCTGAAAACAGATAATTTATTCTCTTCCCTTTGTTTCCTATCTTTTAACCAGTTACTGATCCATGAGAGGACCTTCCCTCTTATCCCATGACAGCTTACTTTGCTTAAGAACCTTTGGTGAGGGACCTTGTCAAAGGTTTTCTGACAATCTAAGTACACTATATCCACTGGATCATCCTTGTCCATATGCTTGTTGACCCCCTCCCCCATGAATTTTAGTGGATTGATGAGGCATGGTTTCCCTTTACAAAACCCATGTTGACTCTTCCCCAACAAATCATGCTCATCTATGTGTCTGATAATTCTGTTATTTACTATAGTTTCAACCAGTTTGCCCGGTACTGAAGTTAGGCTTACAAGTCTGTAATTGCCAGGATCACCCCCGGAGTCTTTTTTAAAAATTGGTGTCACGTTAGCTATCCTCCAGTCATCTGGTATAGAAGCTGATTTAAATGATAGGTTAGATACCACAGTGCTGATAGCTAGAGCACTCCATTTGGTTCCCATTTGGTAAAGTTTGAGAGAAGCAGCCTTTGCAGGGGTACAGGGTGCCAAGATTGCTTGCTGCAAAATGTATTGTATGATTCCAAATAAATGAATAGAAAGGCCTTCCAGACCCAAGCCAATTTGGATAAGCATCCATCCTGAAGGAAGGTCACAGAACAGGGACCCATTTGAGTGAAGTAGCCTGTTTCTAGAGCTGAGGGATTTGCAAGGACAAAGTACAGAAGTTGACGTGTTGCAGAATCCATAGTGATATAGGAGCCCCGTTTGGGAATCAATGCACAAAAAGCTCTGCTACTGCCAAATCCCAGCAAACGGTTTCCAGCCAGACCCAGAAGAGTTTCCAGCCAGGCACCTGACAGTGAGAACGTGGGTAACTAAGATGCAGTGGTTATATACACAGTGACTCAGCATGATTCTTCTAAGATTTCTTTAGGGACGTGAATCAGAGCCGATGCCTCAAAGGCTTAGCTCAGATAGACTTAGAGCTGGTCCTGGTAATATACACCCTACTGTTTTGAAAGCTGTCACCAAAGAGCCTTAGGAGAACTAAGTTACTTCATTCTCCTATATCTGGTCAAACTCCAAAATATAGTGATTTACAAAGGGAACTCTTAAAATCAAAATACAAAGGAAGGTGTTTTTTTCAAATGCACTCAGTATTTCCTTCTCCCGTCACTTCCTGAATCTTGAGCACATCAGAATTTGCAAAGATGTGAAGTAAATAAATGCATGGAATGAAATTTTAAAAAGTCCC
Source organism: Trachemys scripta elegans (assembly GCF_013100865.1). Classification (NCBI taxonomy): domain Eukaryota; kingdom Metazoa; phylum Chordata; order Testudines; family Emydidae; genus Trachemys; species Trachemys scripta. The sequence goes on from NC_048311.1 coordinate 23,946,062, forward strand.
TTGGGGGATTCCCAAGAGCAATGAAGAACAACTTTCAGTTGGTCTGGAATCCAGTCCAGATCACAGCAGAAAACATCTGAATTGAGTTTTGTTTTCTCTTCTGTTGACAAACTCCATCTTCCCACGGTAAACAGAAGAGTTTTCCCATCCATGCCCGCCCTTTGTCAGAGATTTCTCAGCCTTCTACTTGAATCACTACACACCTAAAACCAGCCCCTGGTTATGGTTACAAAGGGTAGGTTAGAGGTTTAAAAATAAGTTGGGAGTTCAATATAAAAGGAAAATAAGGAAACTCTTTCATTGTGATTCCAACACCCACATGTCTCAAAATGCAGTTCTTTCTGCCATTGCACATTCTCTTTCAGGAGAAAGGGCAGGTGACTCTCCTGAGTGTCTGTAATAATTTCGGGCTCATTGAAGTTTAGAGCACAGTGTCAGCAGGAAATCCACATTTCCTCAGTCCTCTGCTATGTGTATCCTTCTTCTTTCTCTTCTCACTGCTGGCAAAATGTGGTTATCATTGAATAAGAGAGCCAGTGATCAAACCTAATAATACTTAGCATTTATATAGCACATTTTTATCTTCAAAATGCTTTACAAACATTAATTAAAAGTAGCAAATGAACAGGAAAAAGTTCACAAGCATTTTGATGAGCCCTATGCAAAATGCCAGTTTAACAGTTGCATCATGGCTGGCTACATAACAGTACCAATAGGTGTCAGCCAAGTGCCGTCAAAGTGGTTTGTCATCCCGAGAGAAACCGCAATCACCAATTTGTTTCCCCTCCCTTGCAAGTCAGAGGAGTGTTCTTTTGGGCAGAGAAAATGTGAGCCTCTCGGATAATAATTGGGGGAGATAACGGGGCTTCCTTGACATTAAATTAGAAGAGATGTAAGAAATTGTGAGTGCTGCTGTGCAAATTGTCACAAATGGTGTTGGGGCAGGCTATGATGACTGCATTGCTGAGGGGAAAGCCTTGTTGCTTAGTACCCTTCTCTGAATGTGTTTGCACATTTGTATTAACAATTAACATGTTAAATGTTCGTTCGTTATAGAACTGACTTTGACTTTCCCACATTATTTGTCTTTCTCTTTTAGTCTTCTCTGTTTATGGAGTCAGATTCTGATCTCGGTTACATCGATGTAAATCCAGAGTAATTGGAGTTACACTGATGTCACTGAGATCAGAAACCTTGCCTTGCAATACGATAGATAAAATAACAGGAGCTAACTCTGGTTTATAGTTTAGAGACTGCTTCATGTCACGAAATCTGATTCAAACCTCCTGGAAGTCTGGTGCATGGCTCAGCATGATAATTTGAACATGCACTGTGTCTCTGGGGAGAGAGTGCATTCTGTTTAACTGCTTCTTTCGTGTTGATTCTGTCACAATCGATAAGAATAACTGATCACATAAAATTGACTTGCACACAGTTCGTGTGTGCCTATTGGCCGTAAAATACCCCCAAAGCATTAAAAAGTATCCATGTCTTTCCTACCCTAATCAAACTTTAGCCTGTGTATTTGATACTGCCATCTTTGACGGATAGAAGTAGGCCAATACTGTATGTGGAGATGATAGATATTAATCCAGTTGCACTTCAGTGTACACATTAGTGGGAAATGTGGCATACAAATCTGAATATTTTGTGCTTTACTGGTTTCTTAACAGAATCTTAAAACCATCTTGATTCTATATAACATGATTTTAAATATTTTAAGAAATTACTTTTTAAACATCTATGCAAATAGCAAATTAAATTACACATATGGATGGCAACAGAGAGATTGGAAGGTAATGGATGTCAATCTGACACTTTGGGGCATTCCAACAGGCCTCTATAGAGAGGGACAAGAGCTACAGAAATTAATGTAATAACCTATAGACTTCAAAAGAACATTTATTTATTTTTTGCCCCCAGGTTTTTTGAACCATCATTTGGAATTTTCCAAGAAGGGATATAATTCTCTATTAATTTCTGTATGGTGGTTTAGAAAACCTATGGAAAGACTTTTAGTGTCTATTACATTTTACAGAATAGACCCTACAAGCAATGCCTCTGTGCCCTGCTCTAACTAGAAACTATTTGAAAAACTCCTCAATGTGTATAGGTAATGGAACATTATTTGGAGGGCTTCAGCACCAACAGCAAAATACACTCCTATGCAGAGGGCCAGCTCAAAATTTATGCGCCTCTTAAATTCTGAAAAAAGGGCTTTTGTGGGACTTAAGTGGTACGATACCTCTGCATGGAGGGGAAATTCATTCCGATAAGCGCACACTTTTACCATTCAACAGGAGGAAGTAACTTTATTAGCAACCTTCCGTCCTGTATGTGGAATCTCCCATTATGTGGGATATATGTTAACCCACTGTTTTACCTACTCCCTCCTCTAGACAAAGCCAGTCCTGAACATCTGAGGCCCATGGACTTTCAAATGCCATTTAGGGTGCCATTTTACAATGAATCTGTGGCTACATACATACAGATACCATGTGTTGTGGGCAGGGATGGTTTACAGGACCCACAGCAAACCCTTAATATTTGCGCTAAAGAGGTAACTCCGCTAACTGCAAATAGCTGGCTGTTATCTTTGATGTGGGGTTAGCAATCAGAAGGTGATTGGATCACACACACTTAGCCAGAGTTTTATGTATGGAATGTCATCAATACTTATAACCTAAATCAGAGAGTGTAATATTTAATAAAGAAAATTATACCAGCAGAAGTTTAAACTCAATTCAGGTCATGTTCACTAATGGAGGTAAACTAATAATATGTATTTAGTTTTGATCAAGATACAACATTATTGAGCTTTCCTCTCCTTTTCTCTCCTTAAACGTTGTTATGCTTGAAGGGCTGTTGGAAGCAAATGTTCTGATGATAGGTTTTTAGGTGCTTGGTAATTGTATTGTTGTTATAGTAATGGAACTCCATTCTTGCGTGGCATTTACTTCACGTTCTACCACAGCAACCTTCCTGGAGTGATAATATGCAATATTTTTAAAGATCACGCTGTGTTGTTGCATTACATTTCCTGAGCATTTTGAAAAGAATCTTAGTCACGAAATACAATTGCGCGGCATATATCTGGCGAGTTTTCTATTATAAAGATTTTCATTGTGTTTGTATTTGTTGCTCAGGACTCCTAAGCTGTATCGATTCCTATGAAAGCATCTGGAAATTTACAACAACAAACTTTGATTTATGCCACTATATAACAACTTGTGAACAAGGACTTGTGTAACTTGCTGTGAGTTCTTTGGTCCTGGAAGATATTTTTATAGTAGTAAAGTGTGAAAGGAAATTAATTACAAATGTATAGCAGAATACAACACATCGGTTGAGGCAAATCCAGCCCTCTCCTCTGGGGGGGATCCCGATTCAGGAAAGCACTTAAGCACATGCCTAAGTAAGTCCCTAATCAGGATAGCACTTAAGCACTTGCCTTTAAGCACATGTTTATGTCTCCTTGACTTCAATGTGTACATGCTGTCCTAAATATGGACGGACTGCTGAATCAGACCGTGGGTACAGAGACCCCTCCTATAGCGAAAGGTTTGGGAGTGGTTCTGCTTTATGATGGGGGATTAGGCTAGGTCTACACTACCCTCCTGAATCGGCGGGTAGAAATCAACCTCTCGGGGATCGATTTATCGCGTCCCATCGGGACGCGACAATCGATCCCCGAATCGACGCTCTTACTCCACCAGCGGAGGTGGGAGTAAGCGTCGTCGACAGGAAGCCGCAGAGGTCGATTTTGCCGCCGTCCTCACAGCGGGGTAAGTCGGCTGCGATACGTCGAATTCAGCTACGCTATTCACGAAGCTGAATTTGCGTATCTTAAATCGACTCCCCCCTGTAGTGTAGATGTAGCCTTAGATTAGGATTGGCCAAGCAGGGTCTGGACCAACTTCTCTGCAGAGGGCTGTCTGTGAAATGGCATGCCAGACAGGTGGAACCAGTCTACTGCTGCTTCACAATCTGTAGGGTGGAATCCACTTTACTTTCTGCTACAGAGAATCCCAACATGCAGTTGAGCTCCTCAAGCTAGGTGTTGGGGAGAGGATTTTCCCCCTTAATGCCTGTTACTGTAGCACCATATTGTTGGTGCTTTTGTGTTACTTTAATGTAATTTTAACTGTAAAACTATTTGTTGTTGTTGTTGTTGGTTTTTATTGTAGCTGATTTCAAAGACAGGCTTTCTGCTTTTACTTCCAAAATCAATTGGAGAGACTGAGAAATTCCACTGCCCATATACTCCAGTGGAAGATTTGCCTTGCAGAACTTTCTATCTGTGGCAGATGCTGGGACCATCAGTGACTTTATTCTGATACTCCGTGGAAGGGAAATTATGACGTATGCTGTTGGCAGGCTCTCCAACTAGCTTGTTGTCTCTAAGGGGCGATGGGGGCTATCAGAGTGCTCGCTCTGAAGATGCTGGTGGGTTTAGTAAGCAGAAGCCCACAATGGATCTTTGTCCAGGCACAGTGTCACACATCTCTTTATGGGTAGTTTCTTTGCAATTCAACTATAAATTTGCTTTACCACATCCCAGCATGTAATCTCATTACGTGGATTTTGCAGTGGATGCAAAAATCAGCTCAGATGTTCCTTCTACTTTGCCATCCTATCTTAAATATGGCTGCTAACAAGTGTCAGCATTCTGTCTTCTAGCTATGTGGTTGTCTAGGCAGCATGTGAGCCTGTGTATCTCTAGGCTGTTTTGTACTATAATTCTGAAACCAGCAGTTTGACATGATAGTTCACAGTCAGATTGCATGAAAAAAAGAATAAAGAAGTTTTGTGCCAAATTCTAGAGCTGAGCAAATAATAGTCAACGTTTGTCATTATGAGTTATGTTTGTGCTTTCTTTAGAATTTATCCAAAACTATTTAGACTTTTTTTTTTTTTTTACAAATTTTGTTTACTTTGTTCTTCATTCTTCAAAATCTGAAATTTGTGTTTTGCTTAGTGATGCTTGGTCACATCAAATTGTTTCTGTTCTTAATTGGACAAATGTTACAATCCTACAACCAGAAAGTCAGGTGCAAATGCTTGTGGAAAATATATTTAAATACCCTTTCTGCAATTGCTGGGGTGTCTAAGTTTAACATTTGTGGGATTTTTTGTGAACATTTGTGGTTGTAAAATTGGATCACACAAATCTTGGTGGAAAGGGGGATGGTGATCATAGCGGAAGCGCATTTGTTTAAAAATCAGAATTTTTCATGGAAAATGCTTTGCCAAACTCTCCCACCTGTACAAAATGCACAGGAATTATGCAAAATGGGGTGACAAAATATGATAAAGGACTTAGCCTTTTTATATATGAGATAGAAAGAAGTAATAAGAATATCTTCAAAGTACTTTACATCTATTAACTCATAAATTCTCACAACACTCCCTTCCAGGGAGCGAAGTATTATTATCCCCATAAACTAGGTGGCTAGGTTACATGAAATGCCCAAGGCCAAAGAAGAAGTCAGTGTCATAAGCAGGATTATCATCAATAATAATTATTATTAATAATATTGATATTATTGACAGTGCAAGTACTGGTTTCTATTCTTGTGCTGTCCATCAAGCTTTGTAGAGAGACAAGGTGGGTGAGGTAATATCTTTTATTGGACCAACTTCTGTTGGTCAGAGAGAAAAGCTTTCGAGTCACACAGAGCTCTTCTTCAGATCTGGGAAAGGCACAGCAAAATGCAAGGTGGAACAGATCATTTAGTGTAAGTAGTTAGCACGTATTGTAAGGGATCATTCGAGGTAGAGTTGCCTGTTAACATCTCTGCAGTCATAGGACAAAAAGAGGGACTTAGTGGGTAGATTGTTGTAATAAACCATAAATCCAGTGTCAGACCTGAAGAACGCCTCTGTGTGGCTTGAAAGCTTGTCTCTCTCACCAACAGAAATTGGTTCAATAAAAGATATTACCTCACCTATCTTGACTCTCTAGTATCCTGGCACCAACATGGCTACAACTACATTGCATACCTCAGGCTTTTTATCAGATGCCTGCTCTTCTGTCAGATGAGGCTCCTTCAGAAAAGATTGAAGCTATTATACAGACAACCCCAGCTCAGTAGCCAATTGGGTTGCATGTTTGTGACTTAGCAGAATGTGACCCATTGTCTGTCTTCACTAACAAAATAGTGATTATTTTTAACAGCAGGATAATTAACACATAATAGTTACGTTGTTGTAAAATCTTAGTGGAGATAAGGCACAGCTAGTTTTTCCCGTGATGTAGCTAGGTGGGGTCAACGTTCTATCCACCACCCATGGTTGACCTTGCCTAGCTACACACAGCGCGGAGATCGGTCTCCACAAGGATTTTACAGCACAAAACTTAACACATATTAGATATCTCGCTGTAAAACACAATGCAAAGAATATATGGCCAGTGTCTCTTATCTGTTGAGGAGTCTTGGGAATATTGGTGGATACAAAATAGCCATTGATGAAACAGGTTACAAGAAGCTATAACAAAGCTGTCTGGTTTTAATCTCACTGGATGTATCTGTATTTATAATGAATTGTATATCTACTGATAGTTACTCCCACCAAAGCTGTGTTTGTGTACCTGTTCATTTGCATGTTAATGTAGCTCTCCAGGGTGTTTCCATGATCTTTAACAGTAGGAAAGACTGGCTAATTGAAATTTATTCAGAAAGGTTTATTTGCCCCTTGGGCTGGGGTAACAATAGGAGCACATGACAGCTGAGGTTGGCTGCAATGCGTGTGTTAGTAGAACTAGATTTTAATACTGAGCCTTGTCCACACTAGAAAGATCAATTGGGATGGAGATTGATTTGTTTACACTGATTTTTCCACTAACATCCACACTAACTACCCTAAGTGAGTGACTTTACAGTTTGTTTCGCTGATGGTGCTGGAGCAGCCAGACCAGGCCAGACTCTCAGCCTAGAGATACTGCTTTGGCCTAAGAATTATTACTTCTTTCAATTGTGATAACAGCTGGGGCTTCCAAGCATAGAACAGGGCCTCTTTTCCCTTTCCCTTGTGACAATCTGTGCCTCAGGGGAATACCCTGCACCCGCATGTTCATCCTTATAAGATGATTGTGTTGTATCCAATGCAAAGTTTGTCATGTCGGCTGTGATGTCGTATCATGATGTCATGATGCACTGAGCATTGTTATAGTAATGTTTTACGTTGTAATTTCATGTATATAGTTATGAGGCTGAAAATGTGTCCTCAAAGCTTAAAACAAGCCCAGGCAAAACTCTCCAGAAAGAGAGGGGCAGTTCACACCTCATCAGGGCATGTATGGGACAAACCCAGCCCAGCCTCACAGGAACAAAGGATGCTGGCCTGGGCAGCAACGAAGGATCTGTTGGGCTCTTGAGTGAGTCACCCCCCCTTCCCTTGGACATTTTGGGACAATGATGAGGTAATGCTCACCTGACCCTGAAAGGGAGGGGGGGCAAAGCCAAGAAGGAAGAAAGAACATGATAAAAGGGGAGCTAGGTGCAGTTCCAACATATAACAATGCCTGTCTTCTCCCCCAAAAAATAACCCCACACCACTCCTTGCTCTAAGGAACTTACAGTCTAAATTGGCCAAAGAGAAGGCAGCTATCCCTTTTTAAAGGAGTGAGGGTACGCCATTGCTTTCATACCCTTCACTGTTTAATTTATTTGTTCAGTGACAGATTGAAGGGTCATGTTGTAGATTATCTATACATAGATCCTTGGGTGGTAGAAAGTGGCATCATTAATTGCCATCAAATCACTTTAGTTAATTTCAACAGAACGATGCTGATTTAGACCATGTGGGGATCTGGCCCTCCATTTTTAACTAACATTTATTTTCTGCTTTCATTCTATCCAGTTAGTTACAAATAAATGCAGCAGTACCCCCACCCCATTCACACTTCGCTAATGTACCTATTTTATAAAATGCAGTGGTCTCTGCCCACCTTTAAGCAAATATTTAATTGCAGAGTGTGCTATAACAAGGTCTCAGATTCCTAAGACTTCATTATTTTTCCAAAATATAGTCCACAGTAACCTTACTAGTACAGGATGGTGTATTATAAATAATTAAAAGCGAACCACAGCTGTCAAAATAAATGAACACGGTGTAATGTTGCGATTGCTTTTCAGTGTGTTTGTTCACAGACTCATTAATTCTCAAAACACAGCAATCCAAATTTGTTCTCCCGGTCATTAGTATGAGTGAGCAAGGTGCTCCTGCACTTTTAATCGGAGTCAAATTGGATTTGGTCTGTTTTATCTGGGGACACAACTGACTAATGCTTTTAAGGCAATGGAGCTCTCTGTGCTCTCCGGGGAGGCAGGGAAAAATAAATGTGACAGCCTATGAATAGGTCAAGGACAAGGTTGGGGAGGCAAAAGGATCTGTAGGTAATAGTGTGGGTACCAGAGCGCCAAGTGATCTGAGGGTACAGAACATTGTCACATTGATAATCTTGCTATCTTAAAACAGGCTCGTTGCTAGAGACCTTTCAGGAGGGCTTAGTGTAGCTCCAGTATATTTAGAGGTAATAAGACATAAGGGTGCAGAGTCTCAGTTGGTATACATTGGTGAATCTCCATTATGGAGCTATATCTTTGTACCCCATCTGAAGATATGGCCTAAGAGCTAATCCTTCTTTTTATTTCATGCCTAGAGAAATATACTTGAGTTTCAGGAGAAGCCTGGACTTTACAGCCCAGGAGCCTTAAAATTCCACTAGTCCTGTATTAAGAGAATGTTATCCTCACCCACGCCTCGGTAACCCCTCAGGACAGCTGGAGATATAAGGGCTGTGTACTTTTGTGTAGCTAGTCATAAAAGCTATAGGATAAGAGATAAGAGACCCAGGAAGGTGCCTCAGAGATGGTCCTTCCCGCTTTTCCAGACAGGTAAGGTCCTTCTCAGGCTCAGGTTGGCCACCCCTGAACTGCAGTGTCTGAGGTTCCATTGGTGACCACTTGGATTTCACAATCTCTCTCTGTGGCTTGTTAAATCAAACGTGGACCTCCTTATTGGGATTTTCATACATTAACCTTTAATGCATTGAGATTGAACAATGTGTCATCATTTGACCTTTTCTGTTTCCTACCTCTTGTTTGTCATTTTCTCTACTGGGACTTCTTCAGATTGTTCTACAGAGGCCAAAAATAACACATTATTTTGGTGTATGTATGTGCCCTTGCATATAAACAGGTTGTTTTGTTGTTTTCAGAAGCACTTTCCTGCACAAAATTCTTTAAAAGCAGCCACAAAACTTTCTAATATCAATTGCAGCAGGTGCTGTAAGAAAGTACTGTAGAAACTCCGTGGCAATTGTTTCCATTTGTAATCTCGAGTTACGAATTAGAGATGTGTCTATATCTATACATTTTTTCAAATCTTCTTCTGTACCTTTTAATATAAATGTTACTTCACAGCTAATACTGCATATGGCAAAAAACAAAACAAATCCTGCAGTGAGAGATTAAATCTGAAAGCAAAGAGGGGATATGCAATTTAAGTATTTTGCAACTGCAAACTTTGGGGTAGGGTTAAGGCTCCTTGGAAATTTGACCTACTCTTCCTAATTTTTATTTGTGTTATCTTTACTTTTGCTTTTAAGACCATAAAAAAATATCTTGACGAGCTGCTCCTTGTGCCCTCAATTGCTGCCATGGAGTGCAAGGACACTAGGGTCCCAAGAAAGGTACATAAAGAGGAAAGAGAGAGATTCTCTTGAAATCAGTATCTGCATTTCTTTTTCGTGTAGATGAGCTTTTAACTTGGGGTTCGACCTATTCCTCCCCCCACCCCCACCTCCTCAAACAAATCTTTTATTTATAAGCTCTTCAGCGTTGTCTTGGGCATCTTCAATTCATTCAGTCTAGGGCTATTCTCTGTTAAGAGTCAGTGATGATTCGTACAAGCCTGAGGCACACTGAGGCGTGAGAGATGGAGCCACACCTGAATGATGATGGCTGGAGGTGTTACGAGTATTGGGCCAAATTCAATAGAGCTGCTCCAAATTATTCCAAGATAATTTGGCCCTTTACCCCTAGAAGTCTGTTGGAGCGCAGAGAGGGGCTCCCCTTGTTACATCTGTTGAATGGGCGTAGACAGCATTTCCCATACCGCAGGCATAGTGGTCTGAAGCAGTCTCAGGCAATGTCCCGCTGGCAGCATTAGCTACTCCAGTGCTCTCCTGCGCTGGGAGATAGATTCTGATTGTCCCTACTCAGGCCCCACTGGCTGACAGAAGGGCACCCTGTGATTTATTCACCCATGAATTCACCTATACAGGGGAGGCGTAATTCATCTCTTTCACTTGATCGGTACAGCTTAGCATGGTGTCTATTCATCCTAGAAAAACCTAAGCTTTCAAGACAAACAGTGAAAGCGAAGAGAGTCAAATGTTCGTTCTTTGCAATTGCTCAAGTCAAACGTGGTAACCGAGATGTTATTTGATTTCACATTGCATAGCGGCAGAGTGTCCCAAATCCTCTCTATTCAATACATGGAGAGTCATTTTGAAAGCACTAATTGAATAAGACCAGTCACGGCAGAAGAAGAGAATCCGAGAGGAGGAGCATGACTCTGAGAAGGAGGTAAGTCAGGACTGTGGGGAGGCCTGTGATGAGAAAACAGAGCAGGACATAGAGCATGAAGCAGGCATTTTAATGGAACAGAAAGTTACAAGGGTAGGGTAACACTCTGGGATGCTATGAAAGCACCAAAGCTGCAGCTCCAGAAGAAAGGCAGAAGTAGGTCAAGAGGAAATTAAAAAACAGATCCCAAAGGACGAGAGAGTTGAGTTCAATGGGATCCCTGATGACAGAACTCATAATACAGGTCAGACAAATGGACAGAGTGAAATGGGAACTATTGGGGGGGGGAGGTGAAAAACTTATGGGTGAAGCGGCCGATGATGCAGCAGGGAAAAAGGAAAAGTCACAGAGTTCTGGGGGTTATGGCAACTTGGGACTTATCTAGGCAAGGAGTAAAATCATGCAGCTCACCGCAAGTGCTTTTGTCTGAGTTGCTGTGACCAGCCTTTTCAAGATGCACTGAATTAGCACCTTGAATAACATTGGCTTGCAATGCTGATTATTGTTTTTGCTTCACTGTCAGGATTTCTGGTATCAAGGGAGAAGGAGGAACTAGCATTCAATATGCCTCATACTATCACAGGAAACAGCTCTATTGCTTTCTCTAATGTGAGAGAGCGGGACCCTAAAATAGGCCTTATGAAAGGCCTGATTTTCAGAACTGCTGGGCACCCACAGCTCCAACTGATTTCAGTAAATGTAGCTGGTTGCTTAGTGTTCTAAGGAGCAGGTCTTTGGGGCCCAATCCTACAAGGTGCTGAGGGCTGACTGCCTCAATTCACAGCGACTTCAGCTGGAGAGCAGGATGCTGACCACCTGTGTAGCCTATAAAAATGTTTGTTTATGTTAAATAGAAATGTTCTCCAATGTAAGTAGAGAACAAGTTTGGGGACTAACCCTAAATTTAGTCTTGACAGTAATGAAGCCTGCTAAATTGTGGGTGAAATAAAGTGAGACAGCTGAGAGGCAAGTTAAAGATAAGTTAGGACATAACCCCAGGTCATGTTGTAAACAAGTTTGTACCTAACAGGTTTTAACAAGCGGTTCAGACAAACTGTGAATGTTCTGGTTACTGAAATGTTATTTAGGTAGATGTTAATTAAGACAGTGTTTAATATTAGACAGCCAATGAGGGAGTTGAGGGTATTTTTAATTATGGTAGCGCAAGTACAGATATAGTAAAAGGCAGGCTTAATGCTAATTAATGAAGGGGTGTTATTGTAAATGATTCTAAAAAAAGTAGCACACTAATTTTACATTGGTATGCTCATCAAGGTACCATTAGAGAAAGGTTTATATACCCATTTTTTTCCTCCAGGGACTGATCACACCTGGGTGCACCATTTCATCTTGGAATGTGAGCATACAGTGCACTCTATGGTTATATTTCAATGCCTGTTTAACTAATTATCTTACGTTTAATAAAGTCTTTAATTCTATCACTTGTATCATTGGCAGTCCTCCACTAAATTACATCTGTAACTGCTCTGGAGGCTCAAACCTAAAGAATTTAATTTGGTTATTGATGTTATTATTTATATTTAAAATACCTATTGAAATAAATGTTACACACCTCACAAGATTGGTCCCAGAGGTACCGGGGCATTAGTTAGTCTTCACACAGAACCGTTTGCAACGGATGGTCAGGGATGGGATGAGCAATAATGGGCGAAAGTGGTATCATACAGACTACCTCCCTTTCTGAATGTGATAAAGTAGTCTCAGCAACATGGCAACAAATAAGCAGGTAAGAAAGCATTAAACTAGCAAAAGTCTTGTTGGCCACGAAGTGTGAGAGGATTTATTAAACATTAATGAAATGATTAGCATCTGCCTCTTCAAAGAGTATCTGAAAGATGCAAAAGGACAGCAGACTATTAACAGCTAAATAGGTTCATAAGCTTTGCAAGCCCTTTGGAATTATTATTTAGAGAGAGAATGTGGTAAACCTTAAACTGGTGTCAAGAGAGAGCTACACAGGACCATCATATCACACAGAACATTCAAATTTGTCAGAGTTTTTTAACCAGCTATTGCTGGAAAGTGTAAAATTAATTTGCATCTATAACGTAAGTTGGGAACGTAGTTGTAGTTGTGCGGGTCCCAGCATATTACAGAGACAAGGTGGTGAGGTAAGATCTTTAATTGGACCAACTTCTGTTGGTGAGAGAGACAAGCTTTCAAGCCACACAGAGCTTTTTCTTTCACCCCCTCCCCCGAGTTTGCAGGCTATAATATAATCACAAATACTGTTCTATATGGTGATGCTGTATTCCCCGCCTCCTGAATTTTTCTGAAATAATGCCTCTGCTTAAAACTCTCCTGTGCTGTGATGCCTGCAAAAACTTGACAATGTTGGTGTGCGGATATCATTGCCCATCATGCTGATCAATATTGTCTCATTTTTTCTTTGTATTCCCCTCTGTCTATCCATCGGTCGTCTTAAATTGCATGCCCATTAGGGTAGGAACCATCTTTTTGTTTTGTGTTTTGTACAGTGCCTAGTGTCCTGAACCATGTCTCAGACTCCTAGGCACGATGGCAACACAAATAAATAATAATAATAATAATAATTAATACAAAGGGGCCTATTCAGTTCCCCCCTCTCAGGTTCAAGGCCCTTGAATTCATTGGGACTTTAAAGAGTGCTGAAGAGCGCCTGGAATCATGGTTCCAAAACAAAGCACCTGTTGCTGCAGTCAGAACCATTGCATTCATAGGACACATCCTTGTACCCATGTGTACCCCCACTGAAGTCAGCAATGTGTGCTCTCTCCAAAAAGGTGAACCAACATCTCTCGTCAAAATCAGTTAGGTCCCAAGTGGGCTCCAGGATCCCCCTCTGCAGCTCTAATGTCAGGATTGGGGCTTGGTTGTATACTCCACAATGAAAGTGCTGATTCTCATTTGCTAGAGAGCCAAAATTAAGCCTGCAGGAGAGCATCTTCCTTCAGAACAGGTTCTAATGGTGTTAAGTTCTAGTTCTTCCAGGAAGGGGAATTAATGTGTATAGGAATGTGGGATTAGCTGTTCCCATTTTCCTGTAAATCTAAATCTTGCAGCTGAAATCAAGTTTAATGTTTCTTTTTTCAGGATATTAGGAATAAATATATGATTGAAAGCAGCAAGAGAGAGTCCTTCATAAAGACATTTCAAAATGGCTCATATGGGAATTTTGAAAGCAGTGTTCTTCAAACATTTTAGCTGAATAATTGTTCATGCATCCTTCCCAATAGTTGATTTTTTAATGTATGTTCTGGAGTTTAGCTATTGAGTGGTTGTTGTTAGGTATGTTTGTGCCTGACAGACAATGAAATTGAAAGTTTGACAGCAATCTGTCGTGCACACATAGAGTGGTTGATTAAATTCCTTTGCCACTTCCATTAAAGTTCTCAATCTCACCTTGAAATTCTGATCCCGAGATCCTCTGCTTCTGACGCTTGCTTGCTTTGACAGCTAGGCGCTCTGACTCATCATGCTCTTGATGTGATTTTAAAATGGCATTTACACTGTGCATATGAAACACACTTGCGTGAAACTGTGAGAATTAGAAAATCGTCCAGGCTAATCTTTCAAGAAATTGAAATTGCCACTTGGAATGTACTTACCCTAAATTAGGTCTGGTACCAGGTTTTGTTAGTCTGAGTGAAAAGATACAACACTGCAATTGCTGGCCTAACCGAGGTGAGATTCATGAAAAATGGTCAATATTCTGTGGCGGATGCAAGTTTAATGTACTCTGGAGGAACCACCCACCTAAATAGGGTGGCACTCATCCTCCATCCACCTTTGGCATCTACATTGTGGCACCTTATTTCTGACTGACTGCAATATGCCAGGTTGCTGCTTCACCATGGGCAGCTGTCCATTGGTGTAATCTTGCTCCTACCGAGGAAGCTACAGATGCTGATGAAGATGAATTCTATCAGTAGGTAGCAGCAGTGATGCAATCTGTTCTGCCACATAATGAGCTTATTATACTTGGAGATATGAATGGCACACCAAGTTGTCCCAGAAAATAGCTTTGAGACCATTGGGCCATTCGGCTTAGCAACAATAAATGACAACTCTGTGAAATTTCTCTCCCTTTGCATTTCTCATAGTATTACCATCACTGGCGGCTGGTTCAGGCACTTAGATGTCCATTGGGAAACCAGGATATCCAATGACAGCTGGATGAGGAAGGAGCTCAATCACATATTGGTCCAGAATTGTAGTATAGTTTGGTCATATCACATCCACAGAGGTGCAGAAGCCCTGGTAAACACTGATCATCATCTCCTTGTTGCTAAAAATTACCTCCAATTTTAACAGAAGAGTGCACCTGTTATGCCACACAAGGCACAATGCATCTGTGAAAATTCAGCACTTTGTAAAAAGTACTTTGTCACAGTGCATAACAAATTCAGTGCACTTGGCACTCTCCCGGATGATGTAGCATCAGCTTGGACAGCCCTAAGCACAGTCATCTGAAAAGCTGTATGTGCCATTTCAAAGCCGGAATGCTACAAGTGATGCCCTTAACTATCTGATAAGACATTTCAAATTCTGCAAAAGAAATGTGAGGCTAGAAAGTGCCATGCCACCACTGAACATAAATGTTTACCAGGTATTTTTTGGGTGAGAGCAAAAATGCAACGTGAAGCTAACTTTGAGAACTAGGTGGAAAAGGGACTAAGATCTAATAAATTACAACTTCATTCAAAACTATTCAGTCACTTTGATCCAAAACTGAACTTCGCCCAGAGTTTATGCCAAAAAATATGGCTGATGGTAAAACATACTCAACTGACGAAGTCCTGCAAAGATGGAAAGAATATTATGAGACTGCACTTAACTGTCCTGAAGTGATTCCAGGCCCACATCTGGCTGCGTTAGTAGTAGATGCAATCTCTGACCCCAAACCTGTGTAGATGTACCCACACAGGAAAATGTTTGCTCTGACATAAAGGAACTGAAGTGGGCGTGCTGCTGGACCCAACGGCATAACACCCGAACTCCTCAGATGCCCCATAGAACTTGTAAATTTAGCATCACAGCAACTTTTTGTCTGGGCTTGGACTACTGAGAGGGTATCAGTGGAGGGGAAAGAAGGGATCATCATCCCACAGATATAAAACCACCTTTGTCTCAAAAAAAAAAAAAAAAAAAAAGGCGGGGGTGGGGGTCTACAGCCACTTTACCAATGCCACTGGTGTTTCAGATTTAAACTTTCTTGGTTTTGCAAGTTTAAAACAGGCTATTGTTGTTTCAGAGGTATGTGTTTCCCTTCCTTTTGCCCATTTGAATATAATGCAAATCTCAGCTACCTATAGAACGCAAATGAAAAAGAAATGCAGCCATTGTATTTATTTCCAATCGTTTTTAACTCCTGTTTAGGGAGACAGGGTAACACATCAGTGTGCAGAGAGCACCTAGAGCTACAATTGTTTTATTACCCCGCACGACACCCGTACGAAGAATTATTAAACATGATTTTCACAATGTAGGAATTTGGAATTTAAATCAGGATTGAAAGGATGGGGTTTTATGTGATTTATATGCCATTGCCACTTTTATAATTGTTTCTGAAAATGGCTGCAGGAATTGAATCACTTAGGATCGTTTGTTTCAGTGGAAAAAGCAGCTAAATTTTAAGCTGGGTTTATTTACATGGATAGGCAGGTGATCCCTCATCCCTGAACACACCTCAGCTTTAGGGTTTTATTGCCACTCTAGAATTAGAAAAGGGACATTTTTTTTTTTCAAGCAGAAGAAGAAGCAAATACAAATCACAATGGATAAAAGTGGTGTCACAAAGCTAGGAATTATAAATGCCTTTAGAAATGTGGGCTTTCTGTAGCTGTTCTAAATAGATCTTCCATTCATATATGTGGTTTAAAATCTCAGATGTAGCAAATCTGGGTAGCGCCAATGACTTCAATTTACAGCAGCTGAGGAACCAGCTTGCATATGTTTGCATTTTAAGGAGGCGGCTAAGGAGCGGAAAGGCTTTTTGCTAAAGGGCTTTGTAATCAAATGCACAGCAGAGGACTATAAACAGAACAGTTTAAACATGAAGCCTCACCTGTCTCTTTATTAACAGGACTGAGATAGGGACAACTTCAAAGAGCATCCTAACCGGATGCTATTGGTACCTGATGTTGAGTCAGCATTTACTTTCGTCAAACGTGGAAAAACACGTTGGAATTTATTAAGTGCATTGTTTATTTAGGGTCTTCAGAAGTGAGCAGCGGATACCTACAGAATACAAGGTTTCAGATCCTCAGCTGGTGTAAATGGGCAAAAATCCACTGAAGTAAATAATAACTCCACTGATATCTTCAGAGCTATGTCATCTTACACCAGCTGAAATTCTATGCAAAAATGCTCTTGATTTCTTACATTGCTCTGTTCTGAATGAGGCTGAATTAAGTTTACTGTTCACACCTCATTAAATCTCCATTCCAGTTTGAACTGTTTGCTCTTTGTACATCTGGGTGCATTTTTTTTCTTTAATAGTTTCTCTTGCCACAGCATGGTCTTTTGAGAATTAATGTATTCAGTATATGTGAACAGAAGCTGGGGGCCAAACCCAGAGAAGGTGAAGAACCCCCAATGAAAGAACTTGAGAAGCACATGAAATTGCTGAAACACGGCAGTGGAAGGGAGTGTGAGCCCTCAGCACACTCACAGAGCCAGCTCATAGCTGCTACTTCTCTGAGGAGGAGTTGTGATGCCCCCTTGACTCAACCCCCATGTAGAAAAATAAAAAAGAATATGAAAATAAAGTTTAAAGACCTGAAAATAAAAAGGAATCCTGCAAAAAGTGGAAATGTGGACAAGTTGCTAAAGCCTGGTACAAAAGAATGCATCGTAAGCATGTAGAGTCAAAATCAGAAAGGCTAAGACAAAATGAGTTACACCAAGCAAGGCATATAATGGGCAATCAGAAGAGGTTCTACGAATACATTAAGAACAAAAGAAAGGCAAAGAACAAAATATAGGTCCTCTACTTATTGTCACATACTGAGGTGCAGGTGGTGCAACCTAGTGGTCAGAACAGGATTCTGGCCTAGTGGTTAGGAAGTAACCTCAGGGTTAGAGCAAGGAGTCCAAACAGAACCGAAGAGCAGAGCTAGAGTTGTGGTCATAAAACCAGCCAGGAGTCAGAACAGAATCAGAGAGGAAGCTGAAGTGATGGGCAGGAGACAAACCAGTGGTCAGAACCAGGAGTGCAAAGACATGCAGGGGCAAGGGGCTGTAATGGAGTAGGCAAAGGATAGCAGGAGCTGGACAGGGAACATATGTGATGCAGCTATAGGTATGGTAGGTATTGAGTAGCCAGTGGGTGTTCTTGCTTCATGGCTTAAATGGTGATCTGTTGGCTCTTTTGACCAATTAGAGAACACAGTCACTTAGTGTGGGCTTATTGGGCCCAGCCAAGCTCACTGGGTTGCTAGGCAACCAAGCCCGGAGGCAGCTGAGTTTGTGGTACTTAGTGAGGGCAAAGAGCAAATAACAGATGGTATTAAGAAGGCTGAGGTCTTAATGCCTGTTTTGCTTCAGTCTTCACTAAAAATGTTAATAGAGACCAGATATGCCACATAATTAATATTAGCAACCAGGGGGAAGAAACACATGCCAAAATAGAGAAAGAACAGGTTAAGGAATATTTAGATAAGTTAGATGTATTCAAATCAACAGGGCCTAATGAAATTCATCCTAGGATACCTAAGGAACAGGTGAAGCCATCTTGGAATAGTAAATGATTATCTTTGAGAACTCATGGAGGATGGATGAGGTCTCAGAGGACTGCAGAAGAGCAAAGGTAGTACCTATCTTTAAAAAGGGGAACATTGAGGACCCAAGAAATTATAGATCAGTCTATAATTCAATACCTGGAAAGGTACTGGGACAAACTTATTTAACAATCAATTTGCAATCATGTAAAGGATCATAGAGTAATAAGCTTTAGCCAACATGGATTTGTCAAGAACAAATCCTACCAAATCAACCTAATTCCTTTCTTTGACAGGGAGAAGATGTAGATGAGATACATCTCTATTTTAATAAAGGATTTGACAGACCATTGTCATAAGCAAATGAGCAAAATGTGTCTAGATGAAATTACTATAAGGTGGGTACAAAACTGGTTGGAAGACCATACTCAAAGTGTAGTTATCAATGATTCATTGTCAAACTGGGAGGATGTATCTTTGGAGAATAGGATTACAAATCAAAACAAACTTGACAAATTGGAGAATTGGTCTGAAATCAACCAGCTGAAATTTAATATAGACAAGAGAAAAGTATTTCACTTAGGAAGGATAAAGCACATGCACAACTATAAAATGGGGAATAAGTGGGTGGATGGTAGTACTGTTGAAAAGGATCTGCTATAGTACTGCTGAAACATTATAGTGGGTCACAAACTGAATATGAGTCCACAATCTGATACAGTTGCGAAAAAGGCTAATATAATTCTGGGGTGTATTAACAGGAATGTCATATGTAAGACACGGGAGATAACTGTCCTGTGCTACTTGGCAATGGTGAGGCCTCTGCTGGAGTACTATGTGCAGTTCTGCATACTACACCGTAAGAAAGATGTGGACAAATTGGAAAGAGTTCAGAGGTGAGCAACAAAAATGATAGAAGGTTCAGAAAACTAGGCATTTTTAGTCTTGAGAAAAGAAGACTGCGGGGGAAAACCAGATAAGTCTTCAAATATGTAAAGGTCTGTTATAAAGGGCATGGTGAGCAATTGTTTTCCATGTCCAGTGAAGGTAGGGCAAGAAGTAATGTGCTTAATCTGCAGCAAGGGAGATTTAGGTTTGATATCAGGAAAAATGTTCTAACTATTTAGTTAGAAAAAGGATATTTTTCTAACTACAAGGATAGTCTTCTAAGGGAGGTTGTGAAATCTGTCTGTGAGAGGGTAGCTGTCCCTCTGACAGGATCCACAAGGGGGGATGAGGCAAATCAGGTTCACCTGGGAGTAGTTAACTTGCTGAGTAACTGGGAGACAGTTGATTAGGCAGGGAAGCCCCATGGCATGATAAAATGCTAAGGACCTCAATTACAGAGAGCTATTTGGGAGGAAGGAAGCTCTAAAAGAGAGGAACTTTCAGGGCATGTGAACTAGGCAATGGCTTCTTAGGGCATGGCTACACTTGCAGATGTAAAGCGCTTTGAGTTAAACCAGCCTTCATAGAGCGCAGTAGGGAAACTGCTGCAATCTGTTCACGCTGAGGGCTGCAAGCGCAGTGGCGTGGCCACATTAGCAGCTTTTGCAATGGCCACAGAGAGCAGTGCATTGGGAGGGATAGCTTAGTGGTTTGAGCATTGGGCTGCTAAACCTAGGGTTGTGAGCTCAATCCTTGAGGGGGCCATTTAGGGATCTGTCTGGGGATTGGTCCTGCTTTGAGCAGGACTAGATGACCTCTTGAGGTCCCTTCGAATCCTGATATTCTATGATTGTGGTAGTTATCCCAGCATGCAAGTGGCTGCAACATGCTTTTCAAATGGGGGGAGAGGGAGTATGTGGTGTGTATGTGGGGGGGGGGGCAGAGTGGGTTTTTGGGGGTCTGAGAGCATGTCAGCATGCTGTCTTGTAATTTCAGACAGCAGCAGACCCCTGCCCCGGATAAGAGGAGAAGAGACAAGCTTCTTCAGGGCTAGTAGTAGCAGGGAGAAAGCCTTCTCCAGGGTGGATGGCTGCCCTTCTCCCTACAAAGGAAGCTACCTAACTGTCTGTTTAGGAGAAGGCCTGGCATCCTAGGACCAATAACAAGACCACCCCATTCCCCAGAGAGGGGGGTAGGAAAGGGTATTCCCTTTAGTGTTGGGAATTTGTTTCTTTTTGTTTGGCAGAGGAGTACTCCTTGGGCCTGCCCTGAGCTCTAAATGGGAAAATATTGAGAAATAAGCCCCAAGGGGGAAAATAAACCCCCTCTGGAGTAGGGACTGACTTATTAAAGGCTCCCCACTGCCAGAGGGGGAAATGCTGAGCCCAGGGATGGGAAGGAGGTGTCTTGCTGCAGGGGAAACTGATGCAGACCACAGCAGAGCTATGCTTAGTCACAAGTAGGGTCACCAGATGTCCCGATTTTATAGGGACAGTTCTGATTTGTTTTCCCTTATATTGGCACCTATTACCCCCCACCCCTTGTCCTGATTTTTCACACTTGCTATCTGTCACCCTAGCCACAAGGGACTGCTCAGGAGGCAACTGCCCTTCTACACTGGTTCTTAAGAACAGGCTAGACAAACACCTGTCAGACTGTCTAGGTGTACTTTGTTCTGCCTCAGCACAGGGGAATAGAGTAGATGGTCTCTTGAGGTCTCTTCCAGCCCTATGTTTCTATGACTCTATGTTTAGATCTCAGCACAAGATCACCCTCTAAGAAGGTCTTAACCTAGCAGTAGCATCTTCCCAATACCAACATGCAACTGGAAGATGTAGAAGACAAGAAGGTTAGTAGAAACAAAAAAAGCAACATGAAAGCATCCACCATTCGGACAAAGGGAGCCTGTTAGACTACATAAGCTGGACAGGACCTGATTCTTCTCTTCCTTACCCCATTTTTATACTAGCATCACTCCCTTGACTTCAGTGGTTTTATATATATATATATATATATATGGAGATAAACCTATCTCATAGAACTGGAAGGGACCTTGAAAGGTCATTGAGTCCAGCCCCCTGCCTTCACTAGCAGGACCAAGTACTGATTTTTGCCCCAGATCCCTAAGTGGCCCCCTCAAGGATTGAACTCACAACCCTGGGTTTAGCAGGCCAATGCTCAAACCACTGAGCTACCGCTCCCCCCCCGTAAATTATTTCTGATTTATACCAGTATGACTTATTGGAAAATCAAACTCCCAAATAAATCAGGCAGCCTGTTGTAAGGAAAGACTCCCATTCACTTCAATGGGCTTTGGATCAGGCCCTGTGAGGGTGTACCCTTTTGACTTGGGGTTTTTGTCTATGGTTTGGTTTGTTTATGGATTAACTGGAGATCTCTTAATGTGTTTCCAAATAATTGCTGCAATGAGCTTTTTGCCAGAGGTGAAGTAATCTGCACCAGCTGTATCCCCAGCAGCGTACCTCTCCTCCGTGCTTGCTTGGCTGTGCTGACTGGCGTGCAGGAGGCAGTGGAACCAAGGCACCACCTCCTCTGCACCATTGCTCCTCCCTGCCCAGCTGCAGGGGGAATAGTGCCCAAGAATGCTGCTCACCTCTCTCCACAGCTACAGGTGTAATGAGTCCTCTTGGCAGGAATAAAAGAGGGATCCTTACGTGTCTTTACTCCAATGCATGGGTGCATTGCAGGGCCACAGTTATGCCCAATCTTAAGAACTAGAAGAGAGAGCCTGAGTGGAGTTTTTGGTTATATCATCTTCATAGCTTCTAATTACATTTAATGATCAGGTTATTTTTATTAACTGTGTCACTTTCTGCTGCAATTAAATCCTAAAAATTCTCACCAATTCACTTTTTTTCTGAATCTGTGGCTGTAGTTTTGCAATGCAAAAAACTAATTACTGGGGTATAGTCTCATGCATTTTACATTGTCAGTGATAGGGACAAATCCCCATGGACTGGCTTTATGTGTATGAATTCACTTGAGTACATAGTTGAAGTTTAATGTACATTTTTGTTTGGCTTATTCACCTAGTTATTTTTTCTTGGGCATTTAAATGATTTTATATATAAAGAAACATGTATTACCCACAGAAGAATAAAATCTTATTTTTAATTTGAAAAGAAATCTAATACAACGCATGCCATTATCTTTGCATGTAAAGAGAAAGTTAAATAGTAAATAATTAACATTAAGATTTATTCATGTTTCTCTAGAGGAAAAGAATTGGCTTGCTAGACACGGCAAAATATATTATTCATTCTCTTATGGTAAAAACAGGAAAATGGATATGAGAATCTTTGGCGTGAACTATAAAATCTCATTAGCAGCAACATTCTGAGGCAGTTTGAGAGGTGAAATATCTATTTTAGCCAGACTAATACATGATGGTGTCATGAAAAAGCATGGTGTCCTTTTATTTTATTTCAAGGTAGTAGATACACTATTATAAAACAAGTTCAGGTAAATGCACAATCTGGTAGACAGACTCCACATTAGAGAACTGAATAATTTCCTCCGCAGAAATGGTTTGCAGACTGGCTTTACTCAGTAGCTTCATGGTCCAGGACAAACCTCATTGTTTGCCATTGCTCTGAGTTTTAAGCTGCCTGGTTGGCTACACCCCTATCTAAGGATACATCTGCCCTTGGAGCCGGAGGTATAACCCGCTACTTGAGTAACCATATGCCTGCTAGCTTTGATTACACTATTGTGCTAAAAAGAGACGTGTAGCTCGGCAGCATGGGAGGTGGCATGGGCTAACCAAACAAGTATGATCTAGGGTCCCAGCTGGGCTTGTATTTGGGGTGGCTAGTCTGTCCTCCTGCCCCTTCCGCTACTGCTCTTTTTAGAGCTCTGAGTTAGAGGTAATCAGGGCCGGCTCAGGCACCAGCCCACCAAGCATGTGCTTGGGGTGGCACCTGGAGGGGGGCGGTGCGGCGCGCTCCGGCTCGAGAGTGGAGCCGCGGTGGGCTCGCCGCCCTACCCTGCCATGCTCCCTGCCCGGGGGGGGGGGGGAAAGGGGGGGGGGGAGGCGGGGGGGGTGGGGGGGGGGGGGG